>NC_092269.1:8669227-8811727 GCF_036320965.1 Panulirus ornatus
TTCACCCAAGGCTCTGGACACGCACCAATCCTCTCCCTCATAACCACCTCATTACCACCTCTATCCAAACCTCCTACTGATCATGGCCTCCCATGGGACCCCTCATGAACCTACATACGCACCTCATGACTCTCACACGTGCTCCTCATGACCTTCACGTGCTCCTCATGACCTTCACGTGCTCCTCATGACCTTCACGTGCTCCTCATGACCCTTCACGTGCTCCTCATGACCCTTCACGTGCTCCTCATGACCTTCACGTGCTCCTCATGACCTTCACGTGCTCCTCATGACCTTCACGTGCTCCTCATGACCCTTCACGTGCTCCTCATGACCCTTCACGTGCTCCTCATGACCCTTCACGTGCTCCTCATGACCTTCACGTGCTCCTCATGACCCTTCACGTGCTCCTCATGACCCTTCACGTGCTCCTCATGACCCTTCACGTGCTCCTCATGACCCTTCACGTGCTCCTCATGACCTTCACGTGCTCCTCATGACCCTTCACGTGCTCATGACCCTTCATGTGCTCCTCATGACCCTTCACGTGCTCCTCATGACCTTCACGTGCTCCTCATGACCCTTCACGTGCTCCTCATGACCCTTCACGTGCTCCTCATGACCCTTCACGTGCTCCTCATGACCTTCACGTGCTCCTCATGACCCTTCACGTGCTCATGACCCTTCATGTGCTCCTCATGACCCTTCACGTGCTCCTCATGACCCTTCACGTGCTCCTCATGACCCTTCACGTGCTCCTCATGACCCTTCACGTGCTCCTCATGACCTTCACGTGCTCCTCATGACCCTTCACGTGCTCATGACCCTTCATGTGCTCCTCATGACCCTTCACGTGCTCCTCATGACCTTCACGTGCTCCTCATGACCCTTCACGTGCTCCTCATGACCTTCACGTGCTCCTCATTCATTCGCACGTTGTCCTCATGAACTCCCTCTCATGCTCCTCATGACCTCCTCATGGGGCGCTGGCCGATACATACATGCCACGAGGCCTCCTCACAACCCCCTCCCCCCCATTATTTGGGAGTGGTGAGGGTGGGGTAGGGTGGGGGGGGGGGGGGGGGGAGCTGGCCTCATCATACACACATCCGACTCACGCGCGGCCTCATTTTCGCCCTCATGAACTCCAGTTATAACTGGGTTATAATAATGGTAGAATTACATGGGTCAATGAGGTTCACACACACACACACACACACACACACACACACACACACACACACACACACATCACCAGCGTCTGAAATAGCCTCTCCGTTACATATGATGTACATATGAAAGTACATATGAAGTACGTATGTGATGAGGATCGTGCGCGCGATGTAACGAGTGAACAATGAGGCATTCAGGGCCTCGCACACAGCGTGGCGGGCAGACACGGGCGAGAGTACCGGTTCGAATCCTGGGTGGCAGCAGTCCGCCCACAGTCAGCCCAGCTGTTCATCCTCCCCTGGGGGAGGGGGTGGATATATCGCGTACCTGGCTTAGGCCAGGGTCAGAGGAAGGTACAAGGGGGCAACCTACACCTGTACTAGTACCAGGAGGGCTCTCTCTCTCTCTCTCTCTCTCTCTCTCTCTCTCTCTCTCTCTCTCTCTCTCTCTCTCTCTCCCTCCAATAATTTTCTCCCGGGCAGTCGACCTATTTTCTCTCCCCTCTCCCCCACACACCCCGCCCTGCCCTGGCAGTGGTGGGGGGACGACACACACATATCCCCACCTTGCATGGTCCCCCACACCCACCCTCCACCACAACCCACACCCCAGTCCACAGTCCCCCACTTCCTTCGTGTTAATTAGTATAATCCATGCAAGACCTAGCCAGGCCCAGGGTAAAGGTGGAAGGTGAGTTAAACCCCCAGAGTAGTGGTGGAAAGGGAGGTAAACCCCCAGAGTAGTGGTGGAAAGGGAGGTAAACACCCAGGGTAGTGGTGGAAAGGGAGGTAAACCCCCAGAGTAGTGGTGGAAAGGGAGGTAAACCCCCAGAGTAGTGGTGGAAAGGGAGGTAAACACCCAGGGTAGTGGTGGAAAGGGAGGTAAACCCCCAGAGTAGTGGTGGAAAGGGAGGTAAACACCCAGGGTAGTGGTGGAAAGGGAGGTAAACCCCCAGAGTAGTGGTGGAAAGGGAGGTAAACCCCCAGAGTAGTGGTGGAAAGGGAGGTAAACACCCAGGGTAGTGGTGGAAAGGGAGGTAAACCCCCAGAGTAGTGGTGGAAAGGGAGGTAAACCCCCAGAGTAGTGGTGGAAAGGGAGGTAAACCCCCAGGGTAGTGGTGGAAAGGGAGGTAAACCCCCAGGGTAGTGGTGGAAAAGGAGGTAAACCCCCAGAGTAGTGGTGGAAAGGGAGGTAAACACTCAGGGTAGTGGTGGAAAGGGAGGTAAACCCCCAGAGTAGTGGTGGAAAGGGAGGTAAACCCCCAGAGTAGTGGTGGAAAGGGAGGTAAACACCCAGGGTAGTGGTGGAAAGGGAGGTAAACACCCAGGGTAGTGGTGGAAAGGGAGGTAAACCCCTAGGGTAGTGGTGGAAAGGGAGGTAAACCCCCAGGGTAGTGGTGGAAAGGGAGGTAAACACCCAGGGTAGTGGTGGAAGGAGCATCAATCCCCCAGGGTAGTGGTGGAAGATGAATTAAACCCCTAGGGGAGTGGTGGAAGGTGAATTAAACCCCCAGAGTAGTGGTGGAAGGTGAATTAAACCCCCAGGGTAGTGGTGGAAGGGGTAGATCAACCCCCAGGGTAGTGGTGGAAGGGGTAGACCAACCCCAGGGGAGTGGTGGAAGGGGTAGATTAACCCCTAGGGTAGTGGTGGAAGGTGAATTAAACCCCTAGGGTAGTGGTGGAAGGGATAGACCAACCCCAGGGGAGTGGTGGAAGGGGTAGATTAACCCCTAGGGTAGTGGTGGAAAGTGAATTAAACCCCTAGGGTAGTGGTGGAAGGGATAGACCAACCCCAGGGGAGTGGTGGAAGAGGTAGATCAACAATCAATGCCAGCAGACAAGGGGAGAGAGTGTGTGAGAGCAATGGGGAGAGTGTGAGAAGCGTAGGGAGAGGGTGTGAGAGGCATGGGGAGACACGGGAGTGGGTGGGTGGGTGGGTGAGGTACGAGAGGCCATTACCCTCTTCCTTACGACCCCGCCTCTTGGGGACGGGGTCAGCCCCACTCTCGCCCCCCGGGGGTGAGTGGGGTGCCCCGCCCCGATTCTAAAACGCACTCAATTTCCACGGGCACATTTTGCTCCCCAGTGAGTTGGTCGCGTGTTCGGCACACACCCAAGCCCGCGCACACGGCACGCGCCTCCCCACACAACGTGCCTTTAACACGAGCCAGAAACACGTGCCGATCAATTTGAGATAACGAGGGAGATAGTTGATAATGGTTAGGTGACGGTAACTGGCTGATAACTGGCTTGCCTTTCCAGTCCTGTGACGTCATGACTCTACACCAGCGCTGATTGGTGGGCCTTCCAGTCCTGCTACGTCATGACTCTACACCAACGTTAATTGGTGGGCCTTTCCAATACTGTTACGTCATGACTCTACACCAATCCAGTCCTGTTACGTCATGACTCTACACCAACGCTGATTGGTGGGCCTTTCCAGTCCTGTTACGTCATGACTCTACACCAACGCTGATTGGTGGGCCTTTCCAGTCCTGCTACGTCAAGACTACACCAACGCTGATTGGTGGGCCTTTCCAGTCCTGCGACGTCATGACTCTACACCAACGCTGATTGGTGGGCCTTTCCAGTCCCGCTACGTCATGACTCTATACCAACGCTGATTGGTGGGCCTTTCCAGTCCTGTTACGTCATGACTCTACACCAACGCTGATTGGTGGGCCTTTCCAGCCCTGTTACGTCATGACTCTACATCAACGCTGATTGGTGGGCCTTTCCAGTCCTGCTACGTCATGACTCTACACCAACGCTGATTGGTGGGCCTTTCCAGTCCTGCTACGTCATGACTCTACACCAACGCTGATTGGTGGGCCTTTCCAGTCCTGTTACGTCATGACTCTACACCAACGCTGATTGGTGGGCCTTTCCAGCCCTGTTACGTCATGACTCTACATCAACGCTGATTGGTGGGCCTTCCCAGTCCTGCTACGTCATGACTCTACAGCAACGCTGATTGGTGGCGCCTTTCCAGTCCTGCCAGGCCACAGAGGCCATCTGCTACGCCCAGGTTCCAGGACCCCTAATGGTGTTCCCTGGCTACCATCACACAGCGTCTGTCCCACACTTTTAAAAGTCCATTCCAGACGATACTCCCACTTAAAAGAAAAAAAAAGGCCTTTAAAAACCCCACCATTTAAAGTTTGGGGGACGAAGACCTTTTTAAGAGGTACAGTTTGTGGCCACTTCCAAAAAAAAAAAAGGGTCAAGTCTTGGTCACTTTAAGTCCTGACTCGGCCCGAGTGCCAGGGGTCTTTGCAGAGACCTACGTGGTCTGGGTCTCCTAGGCCTCCCGCGTGTGGGAGATGTTCCAGACCCAGCCACACTCACTATGGTCTACCTAGATCAAGTCCTGAGGACCGAGGCATGCCACCCGTAACCCTGTCCCACACACACACACACATACCCACACCCACCACCACACACACACACACCCACAACACACACACATACCCACACCCACACACCCACACATACCCACACACACACACACACACCCACACATACCCACACACACACACACACACACCCACACATACCCACACACACACACACACACACCCACACATACCCACACACACACACACACACACACACACACTAGGTGGCTGCTACACAGACGGTGTGGCTCACATGGCTGGAGAGCGGGGGGTCGGAGATTTATCTATGCCCCCACTGTGGCACAGAGGGCTCTTACAACCCCCCCCTTCCATAGGGGGGTTTATCTATGCCCCCACTGTGGCACAGAGGGCTCTTACAACCCCCCCCCTCCATAGGGGGGGTTTATCTATGCCCTCACTGTGGCACAGAGGGCTCTTACAACCCCCCTTCCTTCCTCCCTCTGCATAACACGTCGTAATGTAAGACAACAAATTGTGTATCGCACTGTACTCACAACAGGTCCCCTGTGGTGCAGAAGAGACAACTCACCTGGAAAATAGAGAGAAAATATAGTTAAGTTGGGAAACACGACTCTATGATATAGCCTGGGTATATGGTGAGGGTATAACGTGATTATAGGGTGAGGGTATACCATGAGTATATGGTGAGGGTATACCGTGATTATAGGGTGAGGGTATACCATGAGTATATGGTGAGGGTATACCGTGATTATAGGGTGAGGGTATACCATGAGTATATGGTGAGGGTATACCGTGATTATATGGTGAGGGTGTATCATGAGTATATGGTGAGGGTATACCGTGATTATAGGGTGGGGGTATACCATGACTATATGGTGAGGGTATACCGTGATTATAGGGTGAGGGGTATACCAATGACTATATGGTGAGGGTAGTCGACGCTAGGAAGGGCGATGAGAATGAGTGAAGGTGAGGGAAAGAAGGAGGAGGAGGAGGAGGAAAGGAGGGTGGGAAAGCCTCGTCGACCGTGCCAAGTTAGAAACATACCCGAAGATAACATGAGAGAGAGAGAGAGAGAGAGAGAGAGAGAGAGAGAGAGAGAGAGAGAGAGAGAGAGAGAGAGAGAGAGAGAGAGAGAGAAAACTCCACCTGGATCTGGTGTGTCTGCGGCTATGGTTCATGTCTGTAACAGCACAGCCCGACCCCTGTCTTCATGACGGACCATCCTGAGTTATGGTCTGTTCAACGCCAACACACCTTGGTTCACCCTTCCAATTTGCCTTGGTTCATCTCGAACATATCCTCAGCGACGTGAAGCCAGCGTCTCGAAATCGATCAATCCACCCACAACTGCCCTTCATTAATACGGTATACATCGGTCAGGCGCACCATGAGAGGCTGTGCATGACTTGAAAAAATATATATATACGTGCAAGTACACACGATCTACGTCTTAAATATACGTGGGTGTGGTCCGTGTCCTCAGCACTCCTACACCTCGACCATCTTGGGCAACGAGGGTACGTGCGTACCTTGGACCACGTCGCTACGTGGCTGTGTGACCTGACCCTCCTTGACCCCATCCTAGGTCACCGTGGCGTCGTGGCTCACGGCACGAGCAGCTTCAGGGAGCTGCTCGTGCCTGACCACCACACTCACTACGGGAATCCTTAACACCCACCACCAACTACTTACCATTGACCACCAACCACTATCAGTGACCCCTTAACGCTCATCACCATCATTGACCCCCTACCACCACCAACCACCATCATTCACCCTCCCTACCATCACCAACCACTATCATTCACCCTCCCTACCACCACCAACCACCATCATTCACCCACCGTCTACCATCAACCACCATCCACCACCACATCCCTCTTAGACAAGGCCACCAAGGACTTGCCACAGTCTTGCCAGACCTTCACCTGCTCCTCCTCCTCCTCCTCCCACTCTCCTGCTGGTGGCCTCCCCGTCTCCGTGTTGAGGCCCGGCCTCCTCCCCCAGGTGATCCCCTGGCTGTCATACATCACCACACGCAGGGGAAGGAGGGAAGGGCGGCGGGGCAGGGGCAAGAGGGGCAGGACATGACACCAAACTGGGGGGTCTGGTATGGTCGGGGGCAAAGACGACCACCTCCCCTAATGCCCTTGGGTCACACCATACCTTCTAGTGAGGGTCCTACCTCCAGGGGCCACGCCCTTGTCGCGTAGAGCACCGAGGCCGACGGCCCCAGCCACACAGACCTTAAGGTCCGCCGCGGGGACCTTAAGGTCCGTGTCTGTGTGGTTCGACCTGCGCATTCATTATTTAGGGTGAAGCCCATGACCTTTCTCCTGTTGGGGAGGATATTGCCCACCAGACGCACCCTGTGGTGGGTAGGTCCTCCATCTATTCCCCCATCCCCAGAGGTATGTCGGTTCCCATCACTCCCCTCCCATCACCCGAGGTATGGACCTAAAAACACTCCCATGAGCTCTTATTCCCCCAGCACTCCTACGCTGGCCCTAACAGACCCCCCGACCTTCCTTCCGTCCCCCTTGTTCACCACAGCCCACCCCTCTGGCAGGGCCCTAACAGACCACAATCTTCCCCTCCCATTCCCCCAAACAGACCACACACCTCCCATTCCCCCATCCCCACCCTGACATACAGAACCTGCGAGTTATACCATCAAGATGGACACATCACTCGCCCCTGCACACGAGACCAACATAAAATCTTAATCGTGGGAGCAACTCACACTTTCCTCCCCCTCTTCCCCCCACCCCAGCTCAACCCCACCCACCCACACACAGCTCCCCTCCCTCCCTTCCTGCCTCCCCATGACTTCCCCTCCCCTAACACCCAGCGGTAACGACACCGCATCACTCAAATTCAATATTGACATCACCCGTAAAAACCGCCATCTGATATTTTCAACGCCAGTAACAGGCATCATTAGAAACACGTCTGTATGTATATATATATATATATATATATATATATATATATATATATATATATATATATATATATATTATATATATATACCATGGTAAGATCCGTAGAGTGTACATCCTGTAAGTGGATCGTCCAAATTATACGACGAACTGAAAGAGTTCCCCGGGAGGAGGAAGAGGAGGAGGAAGAGGAAGAGGAGGAGGAAGAACTGTCATGGAGCAGTGCCTGGACTGGCTGGCTGAGGTGTGTGGCAGGCGAGGCACGGGAGGCTGGCGAGAGAGAGAGAGAGAGAGAGAGAGAGAGAGAGAGAGCTGCTCCCGTCGCCATGACAACCTCTCCTACTCAAGCCTCGCATCATGCTCCCAACCGTAACGTTATATATATATATATATATATATATATATATAATATATATATATATATATATATATATATATATATATATATATATATTCATTCGCCATTTCCCTCATTAGGGAGGTAGCGTTAAGAACAGAGCAGTGAGCCTTTGAGGGAATATCCTCACTTGTCCCCCTTCTCTGTTTCTTCTTTTGGAAAACTAAAAACGAGAGGGGAGGATTTCCATCCCCCCGCTCCCTTCCCTTTTAGTCGCCTTCTACGACACGCAGGGAATACGTGGGAAGTATTCTTCCTCCCCTATATATATATATATATATATATATATATATATATATATATATATATATATATATTATATATATATATATATATATATAAATGTTAAATCTTCAGTATCATTTGTTACCAGACAACATTTACGTCATGGTTCTCCAATCTTTGGAGCTCCTAAGGTGTGTGGTATTTTGAAGTGCGTGATGCTTGTGGTGTGTGGTACGGGGAAAGGGGCCAGTGTGAGGCAAGAAATGTGGGACACCACACACACACACACACACACACACACACAGGAACACCCGTCTACACATGCAGTTTACACGGTGTAACGTCTCGAGGTTTACCCCTTGAGCACGATGGTACGATGGGCATCATAATGGTCGGGCCTTTGACCACAATGTTGTGTCCAAGGGCCACACCGTCGTGCCAAAGGGCCGCACCGTCGTGTCCAAGGGCCGCACCGTCGTGTCCAAGGGCAGCACCGTTGTGCCCAAGGGTAGCATCGTCGTGCCCAAGGGCTGCTCCGTCGTGGCCGTGGGTCATACCGTCGTGCCCAAGGGTCGCAACGTCGTGCCAAAGGGCCACACCGTCGTGCCGAAGGGCCGCACCGTCGTGCCCAAGGGCTGCACCGTCGTACCCAAGGCTCGCAACGTCGTGGCCGTGGGTCGTACCGTCATGCTCCAGGGGCCATTCATATATTCCAGGGAGATCAAATAAAAAAAAGATGCTCAGTTAAACGAACTCATTAAACGACGATAATCATTGGATAATCCGTGTAGACGTGAGGTACATCAGCCACGGCTGGCGAGGAGGTCCACACCTTCAACCCTGGCTGTGCCAAGTGACCATGTAAGCCAGCAGGTGGAAGCCCAGAGACAGTAAAGCTCATCAGGGTGCGACGGGGTTCGACAAAGCTGCGACGGGGTTCGACAGCTCCGACGGGGTTCGACACAGCTGCGACAGGATTCGACAAAGCTGCGACAGAGGTTCGACACAGCTGCGACGGGGGTCAATCTGGGTGCGACAGTGAAGCCCTTACGACCTTGCCGCTGCCCCTGCTGCTACGAGACACCTCGAGACCACAGAACAACATGACGGACGACGCGAGTTCCTCCGGGGCGGTGGCTGTGGCGGCCGGGTCGGCCTCGGCTTCGGCCCCGTCCTCCTCCTCCTCGGCCGGGTCAGAGCCGTCCGTCAACCAGAAGCTGTTCCTGGTGGTTAGCGTCGCCCTGGCCACCGTCTGCTTCTTCACCAATATCGTCCAGGTAAGGCCAACCACCGCATACAACATAATGTATATATTACCTGCCCTCTACACTAATGTATATGACCTGCCCTCTACACTAATGTATATGACCTGCCCCTCCCCCATTTACCTGCCCTTACATAATGTATATACCTGCCCTCTACCATTATATGACCTGCCCATTTACCTGCCCTCTACACTAATGTATATGACCTGCCCCCATTTACCTGCCCTCTACACTAATGTATATGACCTGCCCCCATTTACCTGCCCTCTACACTAATGTATATGACCTGCCCCCATTTACCTGCCCTCTACACTAATGTATATGACCTGCCCCCATTTACCTGCCCTCTACACTAATGTATATGAACTGCCCCCATTTACCTGCCCTCTACACTAATGTATATGACCTGCCCCAATCTACCTGCCCTCTACACTAATGTATATGACCTGCCCCATTACCTGCCCTCTACACTAATGTATATGACCTGCCCCCAATTTACCTGCCCTCTACACTAATGTATATGACCTGCCCCCATTTACCTGCCCTCTACACTAATGTATATGACCTGCCCCCATTTACCTGCCCTCTACACTAATGTATATGACCTGCCCTCTACATTAATGTATATAACCTGCCCTCTACACTAATGTATATAACCTGCCCCCCATTTACCTGCCCTCTACACTAATGTATATGACCTGCCCCCAATTTACCTGCCCTCTACACTAATGTATATGACCTGCCCCCATTTACCTGCCCTCTACACTAATGTATATGACCTGCCACCAATTTACCTGCCCTCTACACTAATGTATATGACCTGCCCCCATTTACCTGCCCTCTACACTAATGTATATGACCTGCCCCCTATTTACCTGCCCTCTACACAAATGTATATGACCTGCCCCCCATTTACCTGCCCTCTACACTAATGTATATGACCTGCCCCCCATTTACCTGCCCTCTACACTGATGTATATGACCTGCCCCCATTTACCTGCTCTCTACACTAATGTTTATGACCAGCCCCATTTACCTGCTCTCTACACTAATGTATATGACCAGCCCCATTTACCTGCTCTCTAAACTAACAGAATAATTCAGTTATATAACAACCCTCGATACGAGAGGCGATTTTTAGCCAAGTCGACGTCGGAAAAGTACACAAGTACACACGGCACAAAAAAGATCTTTACACCAGTGAACGACAAGTCTCAGAATGATCACCCATTCACTTCAAGAGGGCTGGCACGCTCTCAGAATGTTTCATCCTTGTGTCATATTGTATAACTCTGAAAGTGCACAGATCGTTTTTGTGCTGTGTGTACATCGTGTTACAACCAAGCAGGGTTAGCTGCACACGCTGCCAACACCCTCCCGCAAGCACCGACAACACCCATGGTGTTGCAACACACCAATAACTCTTACTGTGAAACACACACACACACACACACACACACACACACACACACATTGCTAATACCACTTCTACAGTTCAGTGTCGAGGTAAAAAAATGACATGGGGTTAAACCCGTGGCAAATGGCCTTTGAAATGGCAAACCTGTCCAATGCAAATACAAAAAAAAAAAAAAAAAGGCTTTTCTACCTAAATCATTTACACCAAGTCTAGGATGCTGGAGCCTTGCACACACACACGGCCCAAGTGTGGTGCCTTTTTAAGAAAAGGTTATTTCACCACCAACCACACAGTACACATACTTGAACGAGGGGCCAGCAGTAATCTGCAAGCTGCTAATAATAATAATAATAATAATAATAATAATAATAATAATATTAATAATAATAATAAGGGAAGGCAAAGAGGGAATAGCTCTATAAAATAGTGTGTAGAGGTGACTGTGTTGGGCGTCTACTGTTGACCCAATCAGTTCCACGTAAAAAAAAAAAATAAAAAAAAAAGGCGCGAGGCGTCCAGCCATTCCCAGGGCCATTTAATACCTCGATCCTACCCCCTCACCCTTCACCCAGGACCTAAGGGTCACAATCCTGTCCTCGGCTTGCCAGTCTGAGCCTCGTCACAGGCCAGAGCCACAGACGCATTGCTAAATTCGCGTCCTTTAACAGACCCAGAATTCGTGTGCTTCACATATTTCTGCTTACCCATTCCCCCCCCCCCCTCTTTTCTCTCTCTCTCTCTCTCTCTCTCTCTCTCTATATATATATATATATATATATATATATATATATATATATATATATATATATATTACTATGAGTCCACGGGGGAAAATGAAACACGATAAGTTCCCCGTGGACTCATAGGAATATCTTGATCACGCGTAAAATTGTGATCCTTTCCTATCTATCTATCTATCTATCTATCTATATATATATATATATATATATATATATATATATATATATATATATATATATATATATATAACCAACGGTTCGAGCTGTTTCCGCAGACGCCCTGGGGTACAGTGGGTCTTGTGTGTCTCCCCAGGTGGCGGTGTTCGCCAGGCCCTCGGCCATACGATCCGTGAAGAGCATCCTGCTGCTGTCCCAGGCGCTGAGCGGCCTCGTCGCCGCCTTCGTCGTGGCCTTCCCCATACACGTCATCTCGGCCAGAGGAGGTAAGGCTCCAAGTGTGTTTGCTTGTTTGTTTGTTTGTTTTGTTTTGTTTTCCCCCCTCCTTGTGAGGTGGGGAATGAGCCTTTGTTCTTCGCCCTCCCCCCATACCCATCAACAGAGGGGAGAAGGTCAAAGTTCACTCCCCATCACCACCGTCAGGGGGGAGCTGAGACCAAAGTTCACTCCCCACCTCCACCACCAGGGGAGTGAAGGCCAAAGTTGACTCCCCACCTCACCCCACCAGGGGACGGACGACCCGTGTGTTCACTCCCCACCAGGGATTGCCACACTGGTGTTCACTCCCCACCAGGGATTGCCACACTGGTGTTCACTCCCCAACAGGGATTGCCACACTGGTGTTCACTCCCCACCACTATACATGGGGAGATCAGTGGTGCCACTTAGGTTAGATCTTACCCACTACCAAGACTTATAATATATCATCCACTGTAAATTAATGAATGCTTCATTTCTCACCACAAACTATAATACAAAATCTAAATATTTGCCTCAAATCTAAATATCCTAAAGCCTATATATATATATATCCCCCTCACCCTAGATCACCCTATATCTAGATGAGCCTATCTCCCACACTCTCCCCACCATCACCCTAGCCCACATCTTCTCCCCTGGTCACACCCAAGTCTTAAGAGCAAACACACCCATGCGTCTCGTGTGTCACCCTTACAACACCCTGGATGCCCTCCCACCCAACTCACCCTGGCCCCGTCCATGGCGCACCACCACCCAGCACACCGGTTCGTCCTAATGCTGTAGGTGTCTTCATAACCACGACTTCACCCTTTACCTCTCTCGTGCACACTGTTCACCCTGAAGTAGTAGTACAACCTCCCCCACCCTCACCCTGATGACTCCCCCCTCTCCGCACCCTAGATCACGCCCTTCAATATCACCCTTGTCTGTCTCTCTCGCGTCGCGCGCGCTGCTCTCTGCCTTCTCCTTCCTCCTCCTCCTCTCTCCTCTTCCTCTCTACCATCCCCTCCTCATCCGCCCCACACCAGCACCTCCCTACCCGTCCCTCACCTGCCCCGCCCAGCCCCTCACCTGCCCCGCCCAGCCCCTCACTGCCCCGCTCAGCCCCTCACTAACCCTTCCCGCATCTCACTAACACTACTCGTTCCTCACCAGCCCCACCCGCTCCTCACTAACCCTTCCTGCCCCTCACCAGCCCTTCCCGCCCCTCACCAGCCCTTCCCGTCCCATCACCTGCCCGGCTCGTCCCTCCCGGCTGACCATGAGGCGCCTCTCAACACAGGGTCAGTGGTCGGGGAAGAGGGCTACGCTACTTGCTACCTGGGTCACTCGGCCGTCATCCTCCTGACGGCGCTCACCTCGCTCGGCACCTCCACCCTCCTCCTCTTCCACCAGTACATGAAGGTCAACGACCCACGCAGGTAAGACACTCCCCTCCCCCACCTTCCCCATTACCCTTTCCCCTTTTCCTCCCCTCCCTTAGCACCCCACACCCCCACCCCCTCCTCCTCCTCCCTCACCACTGGTACATGTATGTCACGAGCCATGACGGATTTTCCCATCATTCCCCACAAAAACCCATAACCCCCCAAAAAAAGATGACCAATACGTCGAAGATCCAGCCAATTCAGACTGTTAAATTCGTTCTATCTATCACTGAGAAGAAAATGAGGCTAGGGAACGTAGGAATCCGGCAAATTATTATATTTCGTGCCCCTGTAACTTCCTGGCCAGCTGGGGGTTCGACTCCCAAAGGGATGATGCCAATTATGGAATCTTTCTCATGTATTTACAATGCTCATGTCTGGAATATAAGTTGACAGAATGTGACCTGAGGAATCCCTTGTTACCCACAAGAAATCGAGGTCAGGAAATCCAGTATCACTTGCGAGGAGAAAACAAAGTAATGAATCCAATATCACACCACGGAAAATGACGCGTGAAATACATTATTACATAAGAGAAAACGAGATACAGAATCCAATATCATCCGAAAGAAAATGACATAAGAAATCGAGCATTATATGTCAGAAGATGACGCCAGGGCATTAAAAAAATCTTCCAACCATGTACGATATGTACGCCAACCATGTACGATAAGCCAACCACGTACGATAAGCCAACCACGTACGATAACCAAACCACGAACGATAACCAAACCACGTACGATAAGCCAACCACGTACGATAACCAAACCACGAACGATAACCAAACCACGTACGATAACCAAACCATGTACGATAATCTGCATCCCTATTGTCTGTGCAGCAGCAGCAGATGCTGAGTACAGCTGACAACGCGAACACTCGAACGTTTTCTGTCTCACATGTTCTTTACTTGTTGATGTGTGTCAAGACGTTGGGGCCAAACACATTCACATTTGGCATCTCCAAGGACCCCCGGCACTCTGACCTTTACACTTCTGGACCTGCTGGGTTCCAGCCTCAGGCACACTAGCAGAGGCAAGGAGGAAATACTGGCATGGGGGGAGCTATTATAACCGTCCAAACACCACCCAGCTTGCCATGACTCATTCTCTCCCAAGCCCCTGTCTGCCTCACTCCCTTTAACAAGTCCCTGGTTGGCTGCCCACCACCCACCATCCCTGGTCAACTCCCTCCCTCTCATCAAAACAGGCCACTCTACCCCGCTGCTTCCCTACAGTACTTGGCCATACCCTTCCTACCACCGTCCTTGGCCATCCCTTTCACACCCTAGGTATCACTGGCCACCCCTTTCCTCCCACTAAAGTTGGCCATCTACAGAACAACCATCCCTGGTCACCCATGGAACTGCTGGCCACTCCCCTCCCTCCCATTATACCACGGTACCCCCTTCAATTTCATGAAGTACTTAGATATCAAGAAAATTTACTTCCAAGTCAACTGGTCCCAGACAATATATTCACAAAAAGTCTGAAGAGACAGCAAAAAGTATTTCGCCATCACCAAAAATTTTTTCATCAGAATGCTACAAGATGGGGAAGTGCCAAAAGACTTGATATGCTTGCTAATGTAACACTAACTTCCAAAAATGAATAAGATCATGGACCTCAAACTACCGTCCTATCAGCCGTACTTCTGGTCATACAAAATAAAAGGACAAACTAAAATTTTTCGAAGATAAAATGGACAAATGTAGGTCGTAGTTGGTAGGCAGCCAACGACCAGGGAGGTATGTTACCAATACTATTTGCCTGTGGATTAGGAGGGTTAGCGAAAGTTGCGTATAGCCAGCACTTCAGTAGCTGTCAAGTTGCACTCCTCTGACCCAGGCAGCTGTCTCTTCTTTCTGCCTCAACCACATGTGGACTCCTGGCATTCTGTCCACAAAGATACAATCTCTCCTTTTCACACATAACACTTGACAACACTTAACTCACACAGCTCATTCCTCCTGACTCTTAAGATTTTCCTGTGGTGAACGACAGCCCAGCCTTTTAGCAATATGGTAGGAGCAATAAATAGAAATAGCAGGCAGGAACATTTTGGCAGAAGCATTAGGCAGAAGTAGTAGGTCAGAACATTAGGTAGGAACATTAGCTAGAAGTAGTCTGCAGGAACATTAGGTGGAAGCCTCAGCAAACACTGCACTAGACTTGCCTTATGTCAGTGGCCTGTTAAGGGTGAGGCACTAGAAGCAAAGAAGCAGCAATGGAGTTCACTAGTTAAGAAGGCTCTACTGCCATGGCCAACTCCCTGAGGGAATTCTAGAAAGGGACTGGCATAAGAGATATAGATAGATAGACAGAACCTGGACAAAAATAAAGTTGAAGATAAACCAATCACCGATCATCAATAAGTTTGAAAGAAAAAATTTTGTTTCATGAATCTTACAGAATCCATCGGTAGTATGTGTAAACAACTGGGATTTTAAAATACCTTTCAATGTTCAAGACTTCAAAAAAAAGAAAAAACCTTCAACAAAGTACCACACAAAGGAGTGCTAGGTAAAATAAAAGCTGGTGGCACAGGAAACCAGAAGTGTGAGAGTTGACAGCAAAATGGCCTCACACTTAGAAAGCATCACATAGTATTTATTACTTTATTCCTGCCTTAGGAGTCCCTTCCATAATTATAAGGCTCCTGCAGCTCAGGAAACTGGCCATGTCCAGTGACTAGGAACACTGGTCTGTATGTGCAACTATGCATGGAAAGCACAAGGCATGACAAGGGGATTCCACAAGGTTCAATCACTGGAAAACATACATTTCATTATCTATATTAATGATCTTACCATCAGAATTTCAAAGTCTGCTGATGACATGAAAATAATAACATAGCCAAATCCAATGGAAGACTGCCAGAAGATTGATAGTAACTCAAACACAATGATGGAGTGGTAAGAGACATGGCAAAAGATCCTCAATGAAGACTATAGCCAGGTAATGCATCTTTGAAACCAAATAATCAAAATCATATAAATATAAAAATACATATGCCTTGGTTCAGCCCAGTGACTGGATGTCATCCGATGAATAACACATTGCTCCAATTCACTCTATCCCTTGCAGAGCTGGGGAATACCATGGAAAATTCTTTGGGGCTCAGTTTTGGGCAAAGTACTGTGGTTTTGGTGCAGTATACACGACTGCTAATGTGTGTGGATTTGAGCTAACGAGGCTATTACCTCATCTGATCTAGCCACTACCTAACTGATGTGGGAAACGACAAACATACGAAGAAATATAAATACATAAATACAAATATAAAATGTTCTGTAAGCCATCATTAGAGAAATAAGAGGAAAAAACAATGATCATCAATAATGACAAAATATGAAAAAAACTAAACTAAACCACAGCAATATTAATTCATGACCACTCATACAGGTACCATTGCATTCTTTCCTTGATAATGACCATCCATCCCACACCATAACCTTTGTCTGGTAGGCTCACTTTTTCAATTAATTCTCTTCTCCCTGCCTAATCAAATTATAATATATTTTGACAACTTAAATAATTCTTGAGAGATTTTCTAACAACTTAAAGACATAAACCCTCAATATCTTTTCATATATAAACATTGTGAATAATTCTACATAAATACAACAAATCACTGCAATAATTAATTACTGAAGAAGAGGAGCTTAAAGATTCACAATAACATATCCATAGTGTATCAAACATCTTGCTTTTGCTATATGTGGGTAGAACTAACTAGAAGTATTGTTCCAAGGTGCTGGTATAACCGAAGTAAGCAGGTGCTCTATCACCAGAAACAGGACGTTATATGACAAAACAAACTTAAACAGAAATGCTGATAAATGAGAAAGGTTTTGAAAGAAGAATCAAGAAGAAAGGTACAGAGAATGGTGGAAAGTGAGAAGCTCAGCTGCTGACTATTGATCCATGATCACCTCCTGCTAGCCTACCGAGCCACCTTATCTGCACACACACAAACACATCACACTATTCCACCCAAAATAAAATGAACAGGCATAATACCCTCCATTCTTCTATTCTTACTGCCTTCCATTCATTATCCTTTCCTGTTGCTTTACTTCATTTTCTACCTTGAGAGTATTTACAGGAGCATCCTTCATTTTTTTCATGCACTTGCCTTTCTGATAGTTCTGGTGGTGAAATACAACTGAAATCAAATAGCAACAGACCACTGTTTGTGATAGGGGAAAGGAACAGGAAGTCACTGACTAATGTGGTAAGAGTAGAAAGATTTGTTTCTTTTGTGCTTTCTCAGACAGCACGCACTTCTTTATGTCATTGCTCCAACACTTTAGCTTTTCTTAATTACTCCCAAATCAACAAGGTTTGGATTCATGCAGATTTGGCTTTTATAAGGAAATGAATGATGTGTCAGTTGGTTGGAGTGATGAAACCCACTCTCATGTAAACTATTAAAATTTAGCAGCTGACATGAAAACAGTTCAGAAGGATCTTTGGAGATGATGTTATGTTTTCAGTAGAAAAGCATTAGTGATGAAAGAAGAAATCATTAGTTTTTCACATCTTTCATTCATGTCATCCTAGCATGGAGCCTTATGATTATCCACTTAATTTATTAAGGTCTGTTTATATCTCACTTAGCAATCATATCACCATTTCCTTTTGCCCAATACTGTAGTAAAGGGAAATAAGATATTGAGTTCTACCCGAGAAAACTGGGCTTAGCTGCCAGAGAACATATGATCTACCGCAAGTAGATAATAATAGAGGCAATAATAGACAGACAGATGGCTTTGCAATTTAAATTTTTCAATCAGTCCCTTCTCAATTGTAGTGTAGTCACCACATACTTTCAGTATACATCAGCTATTTTCAAAAGTGACCTGTACCTGACCAAACAATTCATGTATCCCTTAATCTCTTGAACACAAATTCATCTCTCCACTTCTATTAATAATTCCCACTTAAACTTCATTTCCTCTTTCCTAAGATGAGTATCTCTTTTCACTCTTCTACCTCAACTTGGTTTCTTTTGAACTTCCATGTATTTAAGCATTAATTTCCATTTGCTTTCACTTCTCTTTGCTACTTCATTTCTTCCACTGTTGAGAGAATCAAGTTCTATTTTACTTGTCACATACAACACTCCACTATTTTTTTTGCATTTTTTGTACTTCACAAAACCATTTCTGGATTCACTTTTTCTCTTCTTCCAACTCAACATTTTTCAATCCCCATAGTTCTCATAAACTATTTGTTTTTCTCTCTATTTCTACACCACAACTCCAAGCAGACGTACCACTACATATTTTGTGTGTGCCACAAGTAATAAAGCCTTATGATAGCCCAGAAATATTGAAGTACCATGATATTTTCTAACGTAATCCTTAATCATCCAATACATCATTAGTTAAGACAACTTATACTTAGTGTTTTATTGGAAAGATTCCTGATGCAATATAAATCTCTTTCAGGTTCATGACTGCTGGAAGTAACATAGTTGGGTGGGGCGTGGGAGTGGGTGCTGTATGGCTCGTGGCTTTAATCGTTTCAGTGCTACCCTATGCTGGCTGGAACTCCTGGGAAGACCATGATGCTCGCTGCCATTTGTCAACTCTCTGGCCACTCTCCTTCACAGCTTTCCTCACTTTCTTAGTGGGTGGCCATGTAGCTGCTGCACTTCTCATGTGGGCCTCTACTCGTGCCACCCAACTTAAAGCAATGGCCAGTTGTAGGGGAACAACAACACCAGCTTCTGGCAATGATGCTGAGGAGGCTCCAATTGCAAATCACACGTCAGTGTATACAGAAGTTGTTGCTGTTGTATATTAGTGCTGGTGCTGAGTTAGGATATAACTCTTCTGTGGAGCATATGCTTATCAATGTGTTAATCCCCTGTCAAAATTCCATAAGACTGCTTTATATGCATGTTCTCACAAATCATATTATCATTTGGTAATTACAGTCAAGGAATGCATAACAGCAGCAATGGCTGTGTGCGCGTGGGTGGCTGGTGTGTAAGCGTGGGCTCCCTAGTACCTATGTTAGCCCATGTGCTGGTGGCATCCTCATGTGCAGTTTCCTACCAATGTCGAGCCAGCCCTAGCCATTATCACGAAGAGGCTGCTGCACTTCCTTGGGCTTCACTCCTACTTGCTGCAGCAGCTGTCACTAATCCTCTGCTCTATGTCTTCACAGATGATCAGGTAAACTTTGGGCATGATTGATACAAGTATCAAATGTAACAAAAGAGTAAATACTCATGTAGGAATTTTCAGTCCACTGTTTTAAGAAAGCTTGAAAAACAAAAACCCTTGTTCACAATACTTTATCAATTTTCTTCATACAACTCTTTAAAAAGATTCCTAAGGTATACCAATTACATGTTGACATGCATGACAGAAATCATATCTCCTTCAGTGGTAAGTCTGTGAAATGCGTGAAAGCCATCTTCACTCAAATCCACTGAGCAATGCAAGATACACTGATCTTGAGATCTGTCAACTTTTTCACCAAGAAGTTTTGGAATTTTTGATAAACATGACAATGTTAGACAAATCTAGAGATTTCTCAAAATTTCCAAGAATAAAATCTAAATATAGCTGTCTTTCTGGCAGGTATCCTCTTCAACTCTGCTAATGCTGTCCCGAGTTTGTTGTTGGTGGTGTGAGCGTCGTAAACAACGATTAGTGCCACGCCATCAAGAACCACATGATGCTGAGATCAATGTCTATGTTACCAAGGATACTGACCACCTGGTGTCTGACAATACTTAAGGCTTATCAGAAATCACATGAACACAAGACATAAAAAACATATGAAGAATTATAGACATATATGTGCATATAAAGATAAATATATGATTATTTAAATATATATATATATATATATATATATATATATATATATATATATATATATATATATATATATATATATATTGGTATAACTGGACTGTGCCTGCTTGTGTGTACACCATGAGTGATAAGTTGCATTCAGTAAGGCTGTATCACTGATATTGGACCAAAAGCAGTAAGGTTTCTAAGGAACTTTTTACTTCAGGGGAGTCCATCATTTTTCTGCTTCTAATGCAAAAGCTGCCCTGGTGATGCAAGAGCCCTATAAATGGGTCCTGAGGTAACATTATAATAAAAAACATAGTTATTGCCATCATCATTATTATAATTATTATCATCATACTTGATCGCCACTTCCCGCATCAGCAAGGTAGTGCTAGGAAACATGAAGAATGGCCCATCCACTCATACACACATATATATACATAAATGCCCATACATGCACATATACAGACATATACATATCAACATACACACATACACAGACATACACATACTTGTTTGCCTTCCTTCATTCCTGGCGCTACCCCTGCTTCAGTGAGGTGGTGCCAGGAAAACAGACAAAAAAGGCCACATTTGTTCATACTAAATCCCTAGCTGTCATGTGCAATGCACCACTGCCAAAGCTCCCTATTCAAATCCAGGCCCCACAGACCTTTCCATGGTTTATTATCATTATTATTATTATCATTATTATTATTGCTGTTGTTCTTGTTGTTGTTGTTTTCATTAGCTTCTTTGGTCAGCCATCTTCATTACACCCTTGTTTTCGCTATTCTTTTCACACACTGTGATCACTGCTAAGGCTATCACCACTACACCCCACTGGCCAAGCACTCTCTGGTAAATGTTACTTTCCCACACATAGATACAAAAACATAGTAATCAATATCATCATTTTTTTTTATGATACTTTGTTGCTGTCTCCCATGTTAGCGAGGTAGCACAAGGAAACAGACGAAAGAATGGCCCAACCCACCACATACACATGTATGAAAAGGATCACAATTTTGTGCATGATCAAGATATTCCAATGAGTCCATGGGGAAAATGAAACATGATAAGTTCCCAAGTGCACTTTGGTAAATATCACTTAATCAGGACAAGTACAAATAAGTCATTTGTAACATCGAAGAGCGAGTAGAACTCCATTTGGTAAACATGCGATTCAATCGCAAGTTTACCAAATAGCTTTGTCTCTTTGATGTATATCAATGACTTATATTTCTCTCGTGTCTCCCCTGATGATGTGATTATTACACGAAAGTGCACTTGGGAACTTATCGTGCTTCATTTTCCCCGTGGACTCATAGGAATACACATGTATATACATGAACGCCCACACATGCACATATACATACCTGTACATTTCAACGTATACATACATATACATACACAGACATATACACATGTACATATATAATTATCATTATTATAGTTACTGATTTTTTCATATTTGTTTTACATTTCCCACACCAATGAGGTAGCACCAAGAACAGACAAATAACTGCCTCATTTGTTCACAATCATTCTCATGCTGTCACCTACAATGCATCAAAACCAGAGCCTTCTATCCACAGCCAAGCCCCACGGACCTTTCTGTGGTTTCCTGACTGCTTCATATTCCTTGATTCAGCCCAGTGACACCATGCCACCACATTGCTCTAATTTGCTCCATCCCATTCACAATCCTGTACACTTTTGCATGTTCAGACCCTGATAACTCCAAGAATATTTCACAACATCCTTCCATCTTCCTTCCTCGTTACCTCCAATTCTGTCATACATATATATACCCTATTAGGCAAGTCTCTCCTCACTATTTCTCTCCACATGTCAAACCCATTTCAGCACACCCTATTCAGCTCTCTCAACTATACTCTTCTTTCTACCACACAACTATTTTGTCCTCCCATCATTTCTACACCATTTCAGCACACCCTTTTCGTCTCCCAGCCATACTCTTTTTCCTACCACACCTTAGCCCCACATTTCATAATCAACCCCCCCTCACCACATACTGTCCTAAAGCATTTAATTTCCAACTAATCCACCCTCTTTCGTACTTTTTATTGTAGTCCCATGCCTCAAATCCATACAGTACCATTGGGACTACTATACTTGAACTATCGAAAATTCAAACTTTGCCCTTGTATCATGTACAGTGACTTCACTTTACCTTCATCATCACCATTAACATCAGTCATTATCATTATTATTACTATTATTGTTATTATCATCAATATTATCATATAAGCCCAAGATCCCTTCCCAAGGGGTTTCTGAAGCTTCAAGGCTGCACTAAAATGAGCAGCAAGGAAATGCTGACTTTGAAGCGATTCCTCTGGCAAGATTGTATACAATTGCCCCATGACACTTTTCTTGAAAGAGTCCTAGTTTTACTTATAAGACCCCATTTCCATGAGCTCCTGCAGTTCCTAGTAACAGAGAAATGATGGACTACTTTGGAAGAAGTCAATAAAAAACAACACAGCCACAATGAAGGTGACTTTTCATTTGTGGTGTAACTGCATGCAGGAAGAGTCTGTTAACATACATATTTTTTTTTTTTTTTTTTTGCTTTGTCGCTGTCTCCCGCGTTTGTGAGGTAGCGCAAGGAAACAGACGAAAGAAATGGCCCAACCCACCCCCATACACATGTATATACATACGTCCACACACGCAAATATACATACCTACACAGCTTTCCATGGTTTACCCCAGTACGCTTCACATGCCCTGATTCAATCCACTGACAGCACGTAAATCCCGGTATACCACATCGATCCAATTCACTCTATTCCTTGCCCTCCTTTCACCCTCCTGCATGTTCAGGCCCCGATCACACAAAATCTTTTTCACTCCATCTTTCCACCTCCAATTTGGTCCCCCACTTCTCCTCGTTCCCTCCACCTCCGACATATATATCCTCTTGGTCAATCTTTCCTCACTCATTCTCTCCATGTGCCCAAACCATTTCAAAACACCCTCTTCTGCTCTCTCAACCACACTCTTTTTATTACCACACATCTCTCTTACCCTTTCATTACTTATTCTAATTACACTTGATCGCAGTTTCCTACGTTAGCGAGGTAGTGCCAGGAAACAGACAAAAAAGACACATCCACTCACACACACACATGTATACACATACAGGTACATATACATATATACATGTACATACACATATATGTACAAAATAACACGTATATATTCATACTTGCTCGCCTTCGTCCATTTCCTGCACCACCCCACCCCATATGGAACAGCATTGCCATCCTGTGTCAGTGGTGTAATGCCAGAAAATATGAAGAAAGGCCACATCTGTTCACAACCATATACAAGCCATCATGTGTAATGCAACAAAACCACATTTTCCTTTTTTCCATACTTGATCGCTGTTTTCCTGCTTTTGTGAGGAAGCACAAGAGACACATGTAGAAAGGATGCATCTGCTTACATCCATACTCTGTCATGTTAAATGCACTTAACGCTGTTGCACTCAAGAAACTGGCAACATCCACCAACTGGAAACACATCATGAAGTGATGTGATGTTGTGCATGGGTCTATCCACAAAAAGAGGTGAGAAAATGAGCAATAAGTACTTGATGTCTTCTTCGTGAAAGTTGCATTGGGGCATAAAGCATCTTGCAATACAGTGAAACACTGTTTATAGTGTTGTAGTAATGGGGTGATGTCCCCATAGTGCAGATGGAAGAGCATGAACAGTGTCTGTCAAGGGAGTGTGGTTGCTGATGGGAGTATGTTTGGTGGGTTGGAGATGTAGACAAAGTTGGAAGGTTAGTTATTTAAAGCTAATCAAGTTAGTCTGGTGTGTATGAGTTTTTTCAGTTAAATTTGTTAGGGGTGCTGGGATCTGCTTGTATAAGTGAAAGTTGGGTTGGGCCATTCTTTCATCTGTTTCCTTGCACTACCTCGTTAATGCGGGAGACAGCGACAAAGCATAATAAATATAAATAAATGAGATATATATATATATATATATATATATTATATATATTATCATATACTTATTATACTTTGTCGCTGTCTCCCGCGTTAGCGAGGTAGTGTAAGAAAACAGATGAAAGAATGGCCCAACCCACCCACATATACATGTATATACATACATGTCCACATACTCTTATATACATACCTAAACATGTGCTGGAAATGAGATGTTTGAGGACAATGTGTGGTGTGAGGTGGTTTGATCGAGTAAGTAACGTATGGGTAAGAGAGATGTGTGGAAATAAAAAGAGCGTGGTTGAGAGAGCAGAAGAGGGTGTTTTGAAATGGTTTGGTCACATGGAGAGAATGAGTGAGGAAAGATTGACCAAGAGGATATATGTGTCGGAGGTGGAGGGAACGAGGAGAAGAGGGAGACCAAATTGGAGGTGGAAAGATGGAGTGAAAAAGATTTTGTGTGATCGGGGCCTGAACATGCAGGAGGGTGAAAGGAGGGCAAAGAATAGAGTGAATTGGAGCGATGAGGTATACCGGGGTTGACGTGCTGTCAGTGGATTGAATCAAGGCATGTGTATGGGGGTGGGTTGGGCCATTTCTTTCGTCTGTTTCCTTGCGCTACCTCGCAAACGCGGGAGACAGCTACAAAGCAAAAAAAAAAATATATATATATAATAATATATATATATATATATATATATATATGGCCAGAGAGCGTTATTGGATTACGTGTTAATTGACAGGCGCGCAAAAGAGAGACTTTTGGATGTTAATGTGCTGAGAGGTGCAACTGCAGGGATGTCTGATCATTATCTTGTGGAGGCTAAGGTGAAGATTTGTATGGGTTTTCAGAAAAGAAGAGTGAATGTTGGGGTGAAGAGGGTGGTGAGAGTAAGTGAGCTTGGGAAGGAGACTTGTGTGAGGAAGTACCAGGAGAGACTGAGTACAGAATGGAAAAAGGTGAGAACAATGGAAGTAAGGGGAGTGGGGAGGAATGGGATGTATTTAGGGAATCAGTGATGGATTGCGCAAAAGATGCTTGTGCCATGAGAAGAGTGGGAGGTGGGTTGATTAGAAAGGGTAGTGAGTGGTGGGATGAAGAAGTAAGATTATTAGTGAAAGAGAAGAGAGAGGCATTTGAACGATTTTTGCAGGGAAAAAATGAAATTGAGTGGGAGATGTATAAAAGAAAGAGACAGGAGGTCAAGAGAAAGGTGCAAGAGGGCAAATGAGACTTGGGGTGAGAGAGCATCATTAAATTTTAGGGAGAATAAAAAGATGTTCTGGAAGGAGGTAAATAAAGTGCGTAAGACAAGGGAGCAAATGGGAACTTCAGTGAAGGGCACAAATGGGGAGGTGATAACAAGTAGTGGTGATGTGAGAAGGAGATGGAGTGAGTATTTTGAAGGTTTGTTGAATGTGTTTGATGATAGAGTGGCAGATATAGGGTGTTTTGGTCGAGGTGGTGTGCAAAGTGAGAGGGTTAGGGAAAATGATTTGGGAAACAGAGAAGAGGTAGTAAAAGCTTTGCGGAAGATGAAAGCCGGCAAGGCAGCAGGTTTGGATGGTATTGCAGTGGAATTTATTAAAAAAGGGGGTGACTGTATTATTGACTGGTTGGTAAGGTAATTTAATGTATGTATGACTCATGGTGAGGTGCCTGAGGATTGGCGGAATGCGTGCATAGTGCCATTGTATAAAGGCAAAGGGGATAAGAGTGAGTGCTCAAATTACAGAGGTATAAGTTTGATGAGTATTCTTGGTAAATTATATGGGAGGGTATTGATTGAGAGGGTGAAGTTAAAAAATATATATATATATATATATATATATTTTTTTTTTTTTCATACTATTCGCCATTTCCCGCATTAGCGAGGTAGCGTTAAGAACAGAGGACTGGGCCTTTGAGGGAATATCCTCATATGGCCCCCTTCTCTGTTCCTTCTTTTGGAAAATTTAAAATTTATATATATATATATATATATATATATATATATATATATATATATATATAATATATATATATATATATATTTTTTTTTTTTGCTTTGTCGCTGTCTCCCGCTTTTGCGAGGTAGCGCATGGAAACAGACGAAAGAAATGGCCCAACCCACCCCCATACACATGTATATACATACGTCCACACACGCAAATATACATACCTACACAGATTTCCATGGTTTACCCCAGACGTTTCACATGCCCTGATTCAATCCACTGACAGCACGTCAACCCCGGTATACCACATCGATCCAATTCACTCTATTCCTTGCCCTCCTTTCACCCTCCTGCATGTTCAGGCCCCAATCACGCAAAATCTTTTTCACTCCATCTTTCCACCTCCAATTTGGTCTCCCACTTCTCGTTCCCTCCACCTCCGACACATATATCCTCTTGGTCAATCTTTCCTCACTCATTCTCTCCATGTGCCCAAACCATTTCAAAACACCCTCTTCTGCTCTCTCAACCACGCTCTTTTTATTTCCACACATCTCTCTTACCCTTACGTTACTTACTCGATCAAACCACCTCACACCACACATTGTCCTCAAACATCTCATTTCCAGCACATCCATCCTCCTGCGCACAACTCTATCCATAGCCCACGCCTCGCAACCATACAACATTGCTGGAACCACTATTCCTTCAAACATACCCATTTTTGCTTTCCGAGATAATGTTCTCGACTTCCACACATTCTTCAAGGCTCCCAGGATTTTCGCCCCCTCCCCCACCCTATGATCCACTTCCGCTTCCATGGTTCCATCCGCTGCCAGATCCACTCCCAGATATCTAAAACACTTTACTTCCTCCAGTTTTTCTCCATTTAAACTTACCTCCCAATTGACTTGACCCTCAACCCTACTGTACCTAATTACCATGCTCTTATTCACATTTACTCTTAACTGTCTTCTTTCACACACTTTATCAAACTCAGTCACCAGCTTCTGCAGTTTCTCACATGAATCAGCCACCAGCGCTGTATCATCAGCGAACAACAACTGACTCACTTCCCAGCGCTGGAATTGGAATGATGTGGTATAGTGGGTTTAACATGCTGTCAATGGACTGAATGATGGCATGTGAAGTGTATGGGGTAAACCATGGAAAGGTTTGTTGGGTCTGGTTGTGGATAGACAGCTGTGGTTTTGATGCAATACACATGACAGCTAAGAAAGGATGCAAGCAAATGTGGCTTTTCTTCTTGTATTCCTGGTGCCACCTTGCTAACTCAGGAAACAGTGATCAAGTAGCGGATAGAACCATGGAAGCAGAGGTGAGTCACAGGGTGGGGAGGGGGCAATTGTTCTAGAAGCTTTGAAAAATGTGTGGAAGGCGAGAACATTATCTCGGAAAGCAGAAATGGCTATGTTTGAAGGAATAGTGGTTCCAACAATGTTATATGGTTGCAAGGCATGGGCTATAGATGGGGTTGTGCGGAGGAGGGTAGATGCATTGGAAATGAGATGTTTGATGACAATATGTGGTGTGAGGTGGTTTGATCGGTAAGTAATGAAAGGGTAAGAGAGATGTGTGGTTATAAAAATAGTGTGGCTGATAGAGACGAAGAGGGTGTACTGAAATGGTTTGGTCATATGGAGAGAATGAGTGAGGAAAGATTGACAAAGAGGATATATGTGTCAGAGGTGGAAGGAACGAGGAGAAGTGGGAGACCAAATTAGAGGCGGAAGGAAGGAGGGTGAAAGGCATGCAAGGAATAGAGTGAATTGGAATGATATGGTATTCCGGGGTCGACATGCTGTCAATGGATTGAACTAGGACATGTGAGGCATCTGGGGTAAACCAGGGAAAGTTTTGTGGGGCCTGGATGTAGAAAGGGAGCTGTGGTTTTGGTATATTACACATGACAGCTAGAGACTGAGTGTGAATGAATGTGGCCTTTGTTGTCTTTTCCTAGCAGTAACTCGCGGGCATGCAGGGGGAAGGGGTTGTTATTTCATGTGTGGCGAGGTGGCGACAGGAATGAATAAATATACATATACATGCGTGTATATGTATATGTCTGTGTATGTATATATATACATGTATACGTTGAAATGTATAGGTATGTATATGCGCATGTGTGGACGTGTATGTATATACATGTGTATGTAGGTGGGTTGGGCCATTCTTTCGTTTGTTTCCTTGTGCTACCTTGCTAATGTGGGAGACAGCGACAAAGTATAATCAATACATATATATATATATATGGGAGCGGGGGGCTGGAAATCCTCCCCTCTCGGTTTTTTTTAATTTTCCAAAAGAAGGAACAGAGAATTGGGCCAGGTGAGGGTATTCCCTCAAAGGCCCAGTCCTCTGTTCTTAACGCTACCTCGCTAATGCGGGAAATGGCGAATAGTTTGAAAGAAAGAAAAGATATATATATATATATATATATATATATATATATATACAAGTTATCCTTTTATTCATAATCACCCAGGATCACTGTCTACTGAAGTCCTGGTGCTATCCAGGACCTAAGGCTTTGCTACTTCCAGTAGCAGGAAAATGTCAACTTTTTGCAGAGAAGTTCTTTGACAAGATTTTACTCCCAATGATACAGCCTCACCAAAGGTGACTTTTTACTCTTGGTGTAACCTCGCATGGGCAGAGACCAGTAATATATATATACAGAATATAATATATATCTTTTGTTTATTTTGCAATAACTGTTTTAATTATTCTTATAAGTAAAGCATTTTGAATAGAAAATTTTTCCAACTTCAACTTCTATGCTTGTATTTAAACATTATGGGTGCAACATCAAAAATCAGGACAAAAGAAGTAAGGAAAACTTCAGAAACCTAGAAATATCCTGTCAAGGTTACTTTTACCTAAAAGGGGAAAAGAAAGGGAAAAGCATATGCATGCATTGCCTCGTGCAGTTCCCACTTCAGTTCTCTGCCAACATTCAGTCTGATAAATCACCCAAGCCCTCATGAATTCAATTTATTGTTCCACATTCATCTAATCTTCACTACATTATCAATAAGGAGACCAATGGATATATTCTTACAAACAAACAAAGGTCAGTAAAAAGCAAAAGTGTGGTAAATGTATAGCTCCCAAGCATTTTGGATTTTTGATGATGTACCTGTAGCATAAATCTTAATAACCTTTCGAAGCTGGGATAGAGTAAACACTTCACCCTTCAGATAATATACATATTTAAAGATCATTGGAAAAATTTTATAACTTTCTTTTCAACAAAACCTTTTTATAAATTATAATGAAATCAAAGGTATACATAAATACAGAGCATCTCAAGCATTTTCCACAATTTAGCTGAATGTTGCCAATACAAATACATGCAATTATGTGTGTAACCAACCTGAAAAAGTTTTGTATGTAATATTTATACACCTTTTCTTGTAATGTATTCACACTAGCAGTCATAGCATTCCATTCATAGGAATATGTAGAATTCTGTACTGTAATTCCTAAGTGTTCCCAATTACCTTGCAACAGCATAAATGACCAATATTCCTTCTAAATAAACAAAACTTATTGATGCTTAGCATTAGCAAAAGATATTAAAGATATGCTTATATGCATACAGTACTGAATATAGTGCTGATAACTAAATAATGCTTTCTATATGTAAATATCTTTTGTGCAAAACAATGAAACAGCAACTTCAGGGAGCATAGTTTTTGATAACAGCTCTAGTGAGGAGGAAAATGGGGAAACAACTTTATTTTCTTACTTCAGATTACTTTATGGGGTTCTTCTCTAAACTACAGAAGTGTGTGTGTGTGTGTGTGTGTGTGTGTGTGTGTGTATTTACTGGTTCACCACCGAATTTCCGGCAACTGATGGTTCGGCACCTCCTTTAGTCCTGACCATGAGGGAACTTGAAATTACCACAAGCACCAGACTAGTTTACTGGGCAGCCACAGATGGCGTGTGTAGGGCGCGCTTATTTACATTCTTTACACTGCACTTGGTGGTGATACCACAGTTCTGTGAGATTCTTAGCTTATTTTACTTAAATTTACCCCTAGCTATGGCTTCTAAGACATATGAGAGTGTCAGTCATGGTGTCAAACATAAACACAAGTCCATATCAATCCAAGATAAAGTAGAACTGTTGAAAAAAATGGACCATGGTGTTTCAGTGCATAAGCTGTGTGACATCCACAGTATTGGTTCATCAACTGTTTATGATATAACAAGGCAAAGGGAGAAAATATTGAAATCCTATGCAGACAGTGATTCCAAGAAGCAAATGACCAAAAAAAAAAAAAAAAAATTAGAAAAACTATGAAAGATGGTAAAAGTACAGAGCGCAATCGAGTGATGATGGAATGATTCGACAGCGTCGGAGAGATGGAATGGACTTGTTAAGTAGCATGATAATGGACCAGGCTAAGTTGTTCCATAAAGAACTTATATTACAACTTGAGCATGACTACAGTGAAGGATGGCTTCAAAGGTTCAAGAAACGTCATGGAATTTCCACGAATAAAGTATGCGGAGAAAAGCGGTTTGCAAACTACAAAGAAGCTGCTAAGTATGTGGAAGAATTTCCGAAAACTCGTACCTGACAAGCACCTCAGTCCTGAGCAGATGTATAATGCAGACAAAACTGCATTTTTCTAGCAAAACTGCATACCTAGGAAAACACTAACAACAGAAGATGAAGAAGACCCCACAGGATTCAAACAATCTAAGGATAGACTTACCATCTTAAGGTGCTCATACATTTAACATTTGTTTGATTTAAATTTCTAGCAGTCCATAGTATACTTTAGATACATGGGAGATGTATAATGAGTGGGTAAGAGGTGTGCTGATGAATTATTATCACATGACCATGGTTGGTCCGGCAAAATGGTTAATCTGGCAAGGCTTTGGAACCAAGAGTGCCGGAAAATCGGTGGTGTACCTGTGTATGTATGTATGTATATGTATGTTTTATATATATATTATATATATATATATATATATATATATATATATATATATATATATATATATATATATATATATATATATATTCCTATAACTAAAATCACCCCAGGACCTCTTCTCAAATGCTCCTGTAGCCTAGAGCTGAGTTACTTCCAGTAGCTAAGAAATGTGGACCCCTTTGGAGTGAGAAGCACAGGAGAATTAAAGAGTAAGTGTTCAGTGTCTTCATTATGAACTTACATATTAGGCATAAAAAGTCTTGTGATATGGTGAATCAATGTTTTCCATGCTGGAGAGATTGGTGGTGTCCAGAAAGTATACAAGAGAGTGCAATCTATACTTGACTAGGAAGTGTAGTTTCAAATGGGTGTGTCTGGTGAGGTGCAGTTCTTTAGTACTTTTTGAGTCATTATGGTATGTATATGCTTCATCAGTACTGTGTTTTATAGGAATGGGGATTCATGAGTAAAGGGTACTGAAGCGAGAAGCAGTGGAAAGCTACTCATTTCTATCTGGAGGTTGGCTGTGAAGTGGTTTTGGGTGGTAGGAACCTTATGCTGCTGCAAAGAAATTACAATGGCCACACAAATCTATTATTGATAACAAAGATGAAGTATAGCATGTTAGCAATGAGAAGTGTTCTGATGGCACTTACTTTGTTTATGGCCTTTATGTCATTCTTTGTGGGAAAGGGACTGAATACTGTTTGTGTATCTTGTGTGATACTTCATATGGCCATTGTCTTCATGTGTGGAAGGTTGTTCATTCAGAGTTATGGGGAGGTGCAGGTTTGGAATATATCTCTCCAGAGTTTGGAAGGTGACAGTGGATTTCTCTGGGGATGCAGACACTGTGCTAAATGAGTCAGTGTCCTAATTGTATGATGTGTTGCATGTTTGTTTTGCTTAATGTCATGGAGCTGTGATGTGACCATGAGGTAATCTGCATACAGCAACCATAAACAACCAACACCAACACAATAAAACAAGGATCCTCCCAGGACAATCCCATCTCAATATGCTTGGCACTCTATTCTTTGCAAAAGAATTAAACCCTTCCCATCCAAACCACTCCATAACTAACCACTAATCCCCAAGTAGGAACAAAAAGCTCATAACTACCCATTTCAAAAATCAGTATTAATAAATCCTCTACAATAAGCAAGCACAACATGGACAAAATATATAAACACCAAAATGGCCCAACAAGGAAAACAACCAGTCTCCCTATACAGTCTTAAACGTTACCCCACCAGGAATACACCCATCTAAAACACCACTCCCCATAAATTTGCAAGTTAACTTTCCTGCATTTGCTCTGGACACCAACCATCTCTACAACATTACAAACACAAATTAAACCTAACACAAACCCTCATGCCTAAGATGCTATTTCATGTGTGGCAGAGTGGCGATGGGAATGGATGAAGGCAGCAAGTATGAATATGTACATGTGTATACATGTATATGTCTGTGTATGTATATGTATGTATACGTTGAAATGTATAGGTATGTATATGTGCGTGCATGGGCATTTATGTATATACATATGTATGTGGGTGGATCGGGCCATTCTTTCTTCTGTTTCCTTGTGCTACCTCGCTAATGCGGGAGACAGCGATTAAGTATGATAAAAAAAATAATATATATCTTTCCACCTCCAATTTGGTCTCCCACTTCTCCTCATTCCCTCCACCTGACATATATATCCTCTATGTCAATCTTTCCTCACTCATTCTCTCCATGTGACCAAACCATTTCAATACACCCTCTGCTCTCTCAACCACACTATTTTTATTACCACACATCTCTCTTACCCTTTCATTACTTAATCGATCAAACCACCTCCACCACCATGTGACTCACATCCGCTTCCATGGTTCCATCTGCTGCCAAATCCACTCCCAGATATCTAAAACATTTCACTTCCTCCAGTTTTTCTCCATTCAAACTTATCTCCCTCAACCCTACTGAACCTAATAACCTTGCTCTTATTCACTGAACCTAATAACCTTGCTCTTATTCACATTTACTCTCGGCTTTCTTCTTTCACACACTTTACCAAACTCAGTCACCAACATTTGCAGTTTCTCACTCGAATCAGCCACCAGTGCTGTATCATAAATGAACAACAACTGACTCACTTCCCAAGCCCTCTTATCCCCAATAGACTGCATACTTGCCTCTCTCTCCAAAACTCTTACATATATATATATATATATATATATATATATATATACATATCATAATTATTCACCTTCAACCATTCCCAGCACCAACCCCTGCATCAGCGAGCTAGTGCTAGGAATCAGATGACTAAAGGCCACATCTGCTCGCATCCATACGTGAGCATTCATATTCAATGCACCAAAACCACAGCACGCTATCCACATCCATGCCCCATACACATTTCCATGGTTTACCCCGGACATTTCACATGCCCTGGTTCAGTTCACAGACAGAACACTGACCCCAGTAAATCACATTGCTGCAATTCACTCTATCCTGTGCACCCCTTTTCACCCTCTTGCAATTTCAGGCCTCGACTGCTCAAAATCTTTTACACTCCATCCTTCCTTCTCCAATATGGTCTCCCCATTCTTCTTGTTTCCTCAACTTCTGACACACAAACACACATCTTTCATACTTGCTTACCATTTCCCACGAGTGAGCTATCGTCAAGAACAGATGACAGAGCCTTAGAAGGAAAAATCCTCGCTTGGCTTCTTGCTTTGTACTTTCTTTTAGAAAGTATCATGAGAGGGGAAGATTTCCAGCCACCCACTTGAATCCCTTTTAGCTGCCTTCTATGACACGGTGGGAATACATGGCCACATTTACTCACACTCATGTGTAATGCACTGAAACCACAGCTCCCTATCCACATCCAGGCCTCACAAACCTTTCCATGGTTTACCCCAGATGTTTCACATGTCCTGGTTCAGTCCGCTGACAGCACATTGACCCTGGTATACCACATAGTTCCAGGAATGAATGAAGGCAAGCAAATATGAATATGTATGTATGTAATGTCTGAATGTATGTAAGTATATGTTATGTATATGTGCGTATGTGGGCGTTTCTGTATATATATACAGTTTGGTCACATGGAGAGAATAAGTCTGGGAAGATTGACCAAGAGGATATATATGTAAGAGGTGGAGGGAACGAGGAGAAGTGGGAGACCAAACTGGAGGTGGAAAGATGGAGTGAAAAAGATTTTGAGTGATCGGGGCCTGAACATGCAGGAGGGTGAAAGGCGTGCAAGGAATAGAGTGAATTGGAACAATGTGGTATACCGGGGTCGACGTGCTGTCAATGGATTAAACCAGGGCATGTGAAGCGTCTGGGGTAAACCATGGAAAGTTCTGTGCGGCCTGGATGTGGAAAGGGAGCTGTGGTTTCGGTGCATTATTACATGACAGCTAGAGACTGAGTGTGAACGAATGTGGCCTTTGTTGTCTTTTCCTAGCGCAACCTCGCTCACATGAAGGGGGAGAGGGTTGTTATTCCATGTGTGGCGAGGTGGCGATGGGAATGACTAAAGGCAGACAGTATGAATTATGCACATGTGTATATATGTATATGTCTGTCTGTGTATATATATACGTATACATTGAGATGTATAGGTATGTATATTAGCGTGTGTGGACGTGTATGTATATACATGTGTATGTGGGTGGGTTGGGCCATTCTTTCGTCTGTTTCCTTGCGCTACCTCGCTAACGCGGGAGACAGCGACAAAGCAAAATAATAAATAATAATAATATATGTGTGTGTGTGTGTTGTGTGTGTGTGTGTGTGTGTGTATGTGTATATGAATGGTTGGGCCATTCTCCGTGTGTATCCTGGCACTACCTCAATGACATGGGAAACGGCAATTATGTAAAATAAGTAATAGATAAAAAATATGTATGTAACAAAGTCTGGAGAACATTAGAGTCTATGACATCATCTGGCCAAAGTGAATCATCCTGCAAAGTATATAATTAGAAAAAGGTAGGATTCTCTTTTTCTACATGTAAGAAATTAAGAAAAAAATTCATAAGCCCATAAAATTCTTTTGAATATCAAAATCTCTAAAATTATGTTAGAAATGTATCATTCTGCTATTATCTAAATAGCATAATATACAGGTGATATAAGCTGCAGTCTTTTCAGATTCAGTTAACAATAACCAAATAACTTGATAATAATTCTTTATAAATTATCAATATCATATGCCATTTAATTGCTTGTAATAATCAAATATTTGAATGTCAAGATGTCTAACAGTGAATCAGTTTGTGTAGTTGAATACAACAGGTTACCAGGTTTACCTAAAGCTGTAGTTTTACCCTCTGCTAAATACTAGGTGGCAAAACTTAAAACATTGTACACTAAAACCTTTCTTACCCTAAATAACCTAACCAAGCCAAAAACATTTAGAAGGTATGATCAATTCTGCTGGTCTGCTCAGACAACTCAATAATCACTTGATTGGTCATGCTAAAACCAATGAATAAAAAAGAAAAAAAATCCATGAAATAATAACTTGATTGGTCATGCTAAAACCAATGAATAAAAAAGAAAAAAAATCCATGAAATAATTTTTGGTAAATAGCATATATACTTATGAAATAATATTTGGTAACAGTTTTCAAACTGAATAAAACTTGACCTGTGTAATTTCCAGGTAAAAGAATAAGCCTCCATGTAAATGAAGTATATCCACTTAAAAATGCTACAATATTCCAAATAGTATTATACCCAATTGTTTGATACACCTTTTAATATCTTTTGTAAATAATATCTTTTGTAAAGCATAGACATGTCTAAAGTAACTGATTTTACAATATCTGAGACAAGTCAAGGCTTGCAATGAGTTCTAAACAAATTAAGATTCAGCTTACCAATAAACTTAAGACACACACATATAGCCAGACTGATACACAATGACACAAACATACATATGTACATACATAAACACACACATGCACACCCACACTGTATATTTTATTATTATTATTATACCACACAACCTGTTTCTAAGAAAGTCCTGGTGTTACCCATGACAAAATTTCTGAGGCTCCTGCAGCCCCAGGCAGCACAACTTCCAAAGCAGGGAAATGTGGACACTATCTGGAGTGAAAAGTTCTTTAACAAGACTGTACTCCCAATAACAGAGCCTTCGCCAGAGGTGACTTTTCATTTGCAGTGTAATCTCAGGCATGAAGTGTCTAGTTACACCTATGTAGTATACATATTTATCACGTCATGAGTCCCTTCTACCTTCATGAGGCCCCAGTAGCACCAAGAAAGTTGGCCTTATCCTCCACTTAGGACCATAGGTCATTATAGTGTTGTCATGTTGCGTATATGCCTATGTGCACAGAGTGCAGGGCAATTGAGTTGTGAGTAGCTGGTGTTTCCTCTATGGCAGATGCATCATGGGCATGAATGGTCTTGGGATATGCTGAAAAGGTGTTTGTAGTCTTGTAATGTTCGTTAATATCCAGAAAACAGAAGGGAAAGTGTGACCTGAGTTTGTCTAAGGAGTATTGTCTCTAATGGGAATATGTCAGGAGGATTGGAGTTTAGGACTGAGTTAGGAGCTCAGCTATTTAGTGCTTGTTGTTCCAATTCACTCTATCCCTTGCACGCCTTTCACCCTCCTGTATGTTCAGGCCCCGATCGCTCAAAATCTTTTTCACTCCATCCTTCCACCTCCAATTTGGTCTCCCACTTCTCCTCGTTCCCTCCACCTCTGACGCATATATCCTCTTTGTCAATCTTTCCACACTCATTCTCTCCATGTGACCAAATTATTCAAATACACCCTCTTCTGCTCTCTTAACCACACTCACTTTATTACCACACATATCTCTTACCCTTTCATTACTTACTCGATCAAACCACCTCACACCACATATTGTCCTCAAACATCTCATTTTCAGCAAATCCAACTTCCTCCGCACAACCCTATCTATAGCCCATGCCTCACAACCATACAACATTGTTGGAACCACTATTCCTTCAAACATACTCATTTTTACTCTCCGAGATAACATTCTCACCTTCCACACATTCTTCAACACTCCCAGAACTTTCGCCCCCTCCCCACCCTGTGACTAACTTCCACTTCCATGGTTCCATCTGCTGCCAAATCCACTACCAGATATCTAAAACACTTCACTTCCTCCAGTTTTTCTCCATTCAAAGTTACCTCTCAATTGACTTGACCCTCAACCCTACTGAACCTAATAACCTTGCTCTTATTCACATTTACTCTCAGCTTTCTTCTATGACACACATTACCAAACTCAGTTACCAGCTTCTGCAGTTTCTCACCCGAATCAGCCACCAGCGCTGCATAATCAGCGAACAACAACTGACTCACTTCCCAAGCCCTCTCATCCACAAGACTGCGTACTAGCCTCTCTTTCCAAAACTCTTGCATTCACCTCCCTAACAACCCCATCCATAAATAAATTAAACAACCATAGAGACATCACGGACCCCTGCTGCAAACCAACATTCACTGGGATTCAATCACTTTCCTCTCTTCCTACTTGTACACATGCCTTACATCCTTGACAAAAACTTTTCAGTGCTTCTAGCACCTTACCTCCCACACCATATACTCTTAATACTTTCCACAGAACATCTCTATCAACTCTATCATATGCCTTCTCCAGATCCATAAATGCTACGTACAAATCCATTAGTTTTTCAAAGTACTTCTCACATACATTCTTCAAAGCAAACACCTGATCCACACATCCTCTACCACTTCTGAAACCACAGTGCCCTTCCCCATCTGATGCTCTGTGCATGCCTTCAGCCTCTCAATCAATACCCTCCCATATAATTTCCCATGAATACTCAACAAACTTATACCTCTGTAATTTGAACACTCACCTTTATCCCCTTTGCCTTTAAATAATGGCACTATGCATGCATTCTGCCAATCTTCAGGCACTTCACCATGAACCATACATACACTGAATATCCTAACCAACCAGACAACAACACAGTCACCCCCTTTTTAATATATTCCACTACAATACCTTCCAAACCAGCCACGTTGATGGCTTTCATCTTCCGCAAAGACTTCACTACCTCTTCTCTGTTTACCAAACCATTCTCCCTGACCCCAGCTAGCACAAAATATGCCTGTGGCATGAAAAAGTGGGAGGCGGGCAGATTAGAGAGGGTAGTGAGAGGTGGGATGAAGAAGTAAGATTGTTAGTGAAAGAGAAGAGAGAGGCATTTGAACGATTTTTGCAGGGAAATTGTGCAAATGACTAGGAAATGTTCAAATGAAAGAGGCAGGAGGTCAAGAGAAAGGTGCAAGAGGTGAAAAAGAGGGCAAATGAGAGTTGGGGTGAAAGAGTATCACTGAATTTTAGGAAGAATAAAAAGATGTTTTGGAAGGAAGTAAATAAAGTGCATAAGACAAGAGAACAAATGGGAACATCGGTGAACGGGGCTAATGGAGAGGTAAGAGCTAGCAGTGGTGAAGTGAGATGGAGTGAGTATTTTGAAGGTTTGCTGAATGTGTTTGATGATAGAGTGGCAAATATACGGTGTTTTGGTCGAGGTGGCGTGCGAAGGTATATTTTTCTTTTTTTCATACCATTCGCCATTTCCCACATTAGTGAGGTAGCGTTAAGAACAAAGGACTGAGCCTTTGAAGGAAATCCTTACTTGGCCCCCTTCTCTGTTCCTTCTTTTGGAAAATTAAAAATGAGAGGGGAGGATTTCCAGCTTCCTGCTCCCTTCCCTTTTAGTCGCCTTCTCTGACATGCAGAAGGGGGAGGGGGTTGTTATTCCATGTGTGGCAAGGTGGCGGTGGGAATAAATAAAGGCAGATAGTATGAATTATGTACATGTGTATATATGTATGTCTGTGTGTGTATATATATGTGTACATTGAGATGTATAGGTATGTATATTTGCGTGTGTGGACGTGTATGTATACACATGTGTATGTGGGTGGGTTGGGCCATTCTTTCATCTGTTTCCTTGCGCTACCTCGCTAACGCGGGAGACAGCGACAAAGCAAAATAAATAAATAAATATAAATATATATATATATATATTATCCCTGGGGATAGGGGAGAAAGAATACTTCCCACGTATTCCCTGCGTGTCGTAGAAGGCGACTAAAAGGAGGAGCGGGGGGCTGGAAATCCTCCCCTGTCAATTTTTTTAATTTCCAAAAGAAGGAACAAAGAAGGGGGCCAGGTGAGGATATTCCTCAATGGCCCAGTCCTCTATTTCTTAACGTTACCTCGCTAACGCGGGAAATGGCGAATAGTTTGAAAAAAAAAAAAAAAAAAATTATATATATATATATAATATATATTATATATAATAATATTATATATATAATATAATATATATATATATATATAATATATATATATATATATATAAAATATATATTATATAATATAATATATATAATATATTATATATATAAATGCAAGAGTTTTGGAAAGAGGGGCAAGTATGAATCTGTTGGGGATGAGAGAGCTTGGGAAGTGAGTCAGTTGTTGTTCGCTGATGACACAGCGCTGGTGGCTGATTCATGTGTGAAACTGCAGAAGCTGGTGACTGAGTTTGGTAAAGTGTGTGGAAGAAGAAAGTTAAGAGTAAATGTGAATAAGAGCAAGGTTATTAGGTACAGTAGGGCTGAGGGTCAAGTCAATTGGGAGGTGAGTTTGAATGGAGAAAAACTGGAGGAAGTGAAGTGTTTTAGATATCTGGGAGTGGATCTGGCAGCGGATGGAACCATGGAAGCGGAAGTGGATCATAGGGTGGGGGAGGGGGCGAAAATTCTGGGGGCCTTGAAGAATGTGTGGAAGTCGAGAACATTATCTCGGAAAGCAAAAATGGGTATGTTTGAAGGAATAGTGGTTCCAACAATGTTGTATGGTTGCGAGGCGTGGGCTATGGATAGAGTTGTGCGCAGGAGGATGGATGTGCTGGAAATGAGATGTTTGAGGACAATGTGTGGTGTGAGGTGGTTTGATCGAGTGAGTAACGTAAGGGTAAGAGAGATGTGTGGAAATAAAAAGAGCGTGGTTGAGAGAGCAGAAGAGGGTGTTTTGAAGTGGTTTGGGCACATGGAGAGGATGAGTGAGGAAAGATTGACCAAGAGGATATATGTGTCGGAGGTGGAGGGAACAAGGAGAAGAGGGAGACCAAATTGGAGGTGGAAAGATGGAGTGAAAAAGATTTTGTGTGATCGGGGCCTGAACATGCAGGAGGGTGAAAGGAGGGCAAGGAATAGAGTGAATTGGAGCGATGTGGTATACCGGGGCTGACGTGCTGTCAGTGGATTGAATCAAGGCATGTGAAGCGTCTGGGGTAAACCATGGAAAGCTGTGTAGGTATGTATATTTGCGTGTGTGGACGTATGTATATACATGTGTATGGGGGGGGGTTGGGCCATTTCTTTCGTCTGTTTCCTTGCGCTACCTCGCAAACACGGGAGACAGCGACAAAGTATAAAAAAAAAAAAAAAAAATATAATATATATATTAATAATATATATATATATATATATATATAGCGTGGTTGAGAGAGCAGAAGAGGGTGTTTTGAAATGGCTTGGGCACATGGAGAGAATGAGTGAGGAAAGATTGACCAAGAAGATATATGTGTCGGAGGTGGAGGGAATGAGGAGAAGTGGGAGACCAAATTGGAGGTGGAAAGATGGAGTGAAAAAGATTTTGTGTGATCGGGGCCTGAACATTCAGGAGGGTGAAAGGAGGGCAAGGAATAGAGTGAATTGGATCGATGTGGTATACCGGGGTTGACGTGCTGTCAGTCGATTGAATCGGGGCATGTGAAGCGTCTGGGGTAAACCATGGAAAGCTGTGTAGGTATGTATATTTGCGTGTGTATGTATATACATGTGTATGGGGGTGGGTTGGGCCATTTCTTTCGTCTGTTTCCTTGCGCTACCTCGCAAACGCGGGAGACAGCGACAAAGCAAAAAATATATATATATATATTATTATTATTATTATTATTTTTTTTTTATTATTATACTTTGTTTATTTATTTATCATCTATCATACTTAGTCACTGTCTCCTGCATTAGCGAGGTAGTGCAAGAAGGATGAAAGGATAGCCCAACCCACCCAAGTACACATGTATACATATAAATGCCCACACATGCACATATACATGCCTATACATTTCAACATATACATACATATACATACACAGACATATACATATATACACATGTACATATTCATACTTGCTGCCTTCATCCATTCCTGTCGCCAACCCGACACACATGAAAAACAGCACCCCCCTCCCCTCCTACATGCAGAGGTAGCACTAGGAAAAGACAACAAAGGCCACATTCGTTCACACTCAGTCTCTAGCTGTCATGTGTAATTCAGCGAAACCACAGCTCCCTTTCCACATCCAGGCACTACAAAACTTTCCATGGTTTACCCCAGACGCTTCACATGCCCTGGTTCAATCCATTGACAGCACATCGACCCCGGTATATCACATAGTTCCAATTCACTCTATTTCTTGCATGCTTTTCACCCTCCTGTATGTCCAGGCCTAATGTTCAGAGCCCGATTGCTCAAAATCTTTTTCACTCCATCCTACCACCTTTAATTTGGTCTCCGACTTCTCGTTCCCTCCATCTCTGACACATAAATCCTCTCAATCTTTCCTCACTCATTCTCTCCATGTGACCAAACCATTTCAATATACCCTCTTCTACTCTCTCCACCCCACTCTTTTACTACCAAACATCTCTCTTACCCTCTCATTACTTACTCGACGAAACCACCTCACACAGTTTATAGTATAAGCAAATGAGAATGGAAATTACCAAATTCAGATATGATAAAATGGAGGTCTGATCTGGGTGAAAAATTTTCAGTATACCATAAACCCACAAACAAAAATGACTTTATCTATTACATTTCACTCCATCATAACAGAACAAAGTCAGGAATAATTGCTGGGTTCTTTGTATAGGTAACTGGAATGTAGTAGTGAGTACCTGGAGGAAAACAGTTATCTTATCGAGTTCAAGAAATCATGCTCCCCTGAAGGTGTATTAATCACATTAAGAGGCCAATATCATTTTGGAAGACAATAAAAAACATGATGCATGTAACAGTCCTTAATTCAAGGAATACCTCGGATGTAATTAAATGCTCAAAGAAGATGAGAATAAACATTGTTACTGTCAGCGATAAAGATGAATGATGTATTGAAAACAATCCCTGGAGGAAGTGACAATGAGGATAGCATGGTACATGGTGTATCTTGTACTGGATGTTTGACCAAATACCACATGAGGTATAGCCAAAAGGGACAATGAACACAGAGCTCATATACACCAGTATAAAGACATTAATGCGCTGCTTGTCCATGCAGACAAGTATGAACACCTACTGAATTGGCAAGGAGCTTAAGTTTAATATAAGAGGACTGAACAAATATGTGAGAAATGCCTTAGAAGCTGCCTACATATGCAGAAAGAAAAGTGACACATAACTGTGATGGTTTAATAAGATGGGCATCCAGAGCTCCAAATGTGAAGGTGATGGAATTTAGAGGGATGGGGCCAGGGGCTGGATGAACCAGCCAACTGTAGGGGGACATTCTGCAGCATCTAAGAAGGTGAAGAATGGGCTTATGGATATAAAGCATTGTATAATACTTGATATCTTTCAAGAAGGCTTTTGCAAGAGCCGAAATGTTAAAGAAATAAAGCTCAAAAGTTCATATCTGTATTCATTCACCATACAAATCCATTTTTTTTTTCTTTGCTTTGTCGCTGTCTCCCACGTTTGCGAGGTAGCGCAAGGAAACAGATGAAAGAAATGGCCCAACCCACCCCCATACACATGTATATACATACGTCCACACACGCAAATATACATACCTACACAGCTTTCCATGGTTTACCCCAGACGCTTCACATGCCCTGATTCAATCCACTGACAGCACGTCAACCCCGGTATACCACATCGATCCAATTCACTCTATTCCTTGCCCTCCTTTCACCCTCCTGCATGTTCAGGCCCCAATCACACAAAATCTTTTTCACTCCATCTTTCCACCTCCAATTTGGTCTCCCACTTCTCCTCGTTCCCTCCACCTCCGACACATACAACCTCTTGGTTAATCTTTCCTCACTCATTCCCTCCATGTGCCCAAACCATTTCAAAACACCCTCTTCTGCTCTCTCAGCCACGCTCTTTTTATTTCCACACATCTCTCTTACCCTTACGTTACTTACTCGATCAAACCACCTCACACCACACATTATCCTCAAACATCTCATTTCCAGCACATCCATCCTCCTGCGCACAACTCTATCCATAGCCCACGCCTCGCAACCATACAACATTGATGGAACCACTATTCCTTCAAACATACCCATTTTTGCTTTCTGAGATAATGTTCTCGACTTCCACACATTCTTCAAGGCTCCCAGAATTTTCGCCCCCTCCCCCACCCTATGATCCACTTCTGCTTCCATGGTTCCATCCGCTGCCAGATCCACTCCCAGATATCTAAAACACTTTACTTCCTCCAGTTTTGCTCCATTCAAACTTACCTCCCAATTGACTTGACCCCCAACCCTACTGTACCTAATAACCTTGCTCTTATTCACATTTACTCTTAACTTTCTTCTTTCACACACTTTACCAAACTCAGTCACCAGCTTCTGCAGTTTCTCACATGAATCAGCCACCAGCGCTGTATCATCAGCGAACAACAACTGACTCACTTCCCAAGCTCTCTCATCCCCAACAGACTTCATACTTGCCCCTCTTTCCAAAACTCTTGCATTTACCTCCCTAACAACCCCATCCATAAACAAATTAAACAACCATGGAGACATCACACACCCCTGCTGCAAACCTACATTCACTGAGAACCAATCACTATCCTCTCTTCCTACACGTACACATGCCTTACATCCTCGATAAAAACTTTTCACTGCTTCTAACAACTTGCCTCCCACACCATATATTCTTAATACCTTCCACAGAGCATCTCTATCAACTCAATCATATGCCTTCTCCAGATCCATAAATGCTACTTACAAATCCATTTGCTTTTCTAAGTATTTCTCACATACATTCTTCAAAGCAAACACCTGATCCACACATCCTCTACCACTTCTGAAACCACACTGCTCTTCCCCAATTTGATGCTCTGTACATGCCTTCACCCTCTCAATCAATACCCTCCCATATAATTTACCAGGAATACTCAACAAACTTATACCTCTGTAATTTGAGCACTCACTCTTATCCCCTTTGCCTTTGTACAATGGCACTATGCACGCATTCCGTCAATCCTCAGGCACCTCACCATGAGTCATACATACATTAAATAACCTTACCAACCAGTCAATAATACAGTCACCCCCTTTTTTAATAAATTCCACTGCAATACCATCCAAACCTGCTGCCTTGCCAGCTTTCATCTTCCGCAAAGCTTTTACTACCTCTTCTCTGTTTACCAAATCATTTTCCCTAACCCTCTCACTTTGCACACCACCTCGACCAAAACACCCTATATCTGCCACTCTATCATCAAACACATTCAACAAACCTTCAAAATACTCACTCCATCTCCTTCTCATCACCACTACTTGTTATCACCTCCCCATTAGCGCCCTTCACTGAAGTTACCATTTGCTCCCTTGTCTTACGCACTTTATTTACCTCCTTCCAGAACATCTTTTTATTCTCCCTAAAATTTAATGATACTTTCTCACCCCAACTCTCATTTGCCCTCTTTTTCACCTCTTGCACCTTTCTCTTGACCTCCTGTCTCTTTCTTTTATACATCTCCCACTCATTTGCATTTTTTCCCTGCAAAAATCGTCCAAATGCCTCGCTCTTCTCTTTCACTAATAATCTTACTTCTTCATCCCACCACTCACTACCCTTTCTAATCAACCCACCTCCCACGCTTCTCATGCCACAAGCGTCTTTTGCGCAAGCCATCACTGCTTCCCTAAATACATCCCATTCCTCCCCCGCTCCCCTTACCTCCTTTGTTCTCACCTTTTTCCATTCTGTACTCAGTCTCTCCTGGTACTTCCTCACACAAGTCTCCTTCCCAAGCTCACTTACTCTCACCACCCTCTTCCCCCCAACATTCTCTCTTCTTTTCTGAAAACCCATACAAATCTTCACCTTCGCCTCCACAAGATTATGATCAGACATCCTCCAGTTGCACCTCTCAGCACATTAACATCCAAAAGTCTCTCTTTCACACACCTGTCAATTAACACGTAATCCAATAACGCTCTGTGGCCAGCTCTCCTACTTACATTCTAATCATTTCCATTTACAACACTGAATACCCCATGTACACCAAACGTGTCTTCAACTGCCACATTAGTCACCTTTGCATTTAAATTATCCATCACTAACACCTGGTCTCATGTACCAAAACTGCTGACGCACTCACTTAGCCACTCCCAAAACACTTGCCTCTCAAGATCTTTCTTATCATGACCAGGTGCATAAGCACCATAATCACCCACCTCTCTCCATCCACTTTCAGTTTTACCCACATCAATCCATAATTTACTTCCTTACACTCTATCATGCACTTGATCACCATTTCCTGCATTAGTGAGGTAGGGGCCTAAACTGGCTACTGCACAAAATGAACTTTAAACTATTATAATTGATACTCATCACTCATATTTCATGTCATGTGCCATTAACATAAGCTTTTCATATGCCATTCCATTAGGAAATTAATTTTATGGAGCACAATTAGAGCTTTGCTTTCATCATTAGTGTACTGTAACTGTAACAAACGTTGAAAATATAAAATATACTACTTAACCAACTAATAACTAAAACTGACCATAGTTCTGTCATATTCCATCGAATGTGAAATGCATGAGAAATTTTAAATGAATGCCACTGTTTATACTATGCCTAACAACTAAATGTATTCTCAAAAATAATCCCTGAAAATACAGTTTAACACAAAATCTATCTTCTGTTGATGATACTCCTTAACCCTTAAATGGTGGCGAACAACAGTTGTGTTCATAGTGTTCGTAGAAAATGGTATCCAACACAGACAGATCAACTAACTTTTCCCACTTCTCTAAAAACATCCAATTCATTTATCATACCATCAGCAGCCTACAGAGGTCTCCCCCACGGATATGAAGGTGCAGGAAAAGATTCTGCAGTCCTCAGTACCCCGACAATCCCTATTATGAGCTGCACATGTATCGTGACCTTGCTAAAAATACAAAGCTTGCAGGATGACCTAAGTTATCATATGAGGAACACTCATGATATCTATTAGTTGGAAAGGAAAGCGAAGAACAACAACAAGAGAGATGTGGAAAAATAAGCAATTCGTAGAGTGATTCTGGAAGGATTATGTTTGAAGGAGGGGCAGGTGTCCCCAAACAAAATAAAGGCATGTGTACGTGTAGGAAGAGAGGAAAGTGATTGGTTCTCAGTGAATGTAGGTTTGCGGCAAGGGTGTGTGATGTCTCCATGGTTGTTTAATTTGTTTATGGATGGGGTTGTTAGGGAGGTAAATGCAAGAGTTTTGGAAAGAGGGGCAAGTATGAAGTCTGTTGGGGATGAGAGAGCTTGGGAAGTGAGTCAGTTGTTGTTCGCTGATGATACAGCGCTGGTGGCTGATTCATGTGAGAAACTGCAGAAGCTGGTGACTGAGTTTGGTAAAGTGTGTGGAAGAATGTTAAGAGTAAATGTGAATAAGAGCAAGGTTATTAGGTACAGTAGGGTTGAGGGTCAAGTCAACTGGGAGGTGAGTTTGAATGGAGAAAAACTGGAGGAAGTGAAGTGTTTTAGATATCTGGGTGTGGATCTGGCAGCAGATGGAACCATGGAAGCGGAAGTGGATCATAGGGTGGGGGAGGGGGGCGAAAATTCTGGGGGCCTTGAAGAATGTGTGGAAGTCGAGAACATTATCTCGGAAAGCAAAAATGGGTATGTTTGAAGGAATAGTGGTTCCAACAATGCTGTATGGTTGCGAGGCGTGGGCTATGGATAGAGTTGTGCGCAGGAGGATGGATGTGCTGGAAATGAGATGTTTGAGGACAATGTGTGGTGTGAGGTGGTTTGATCGAGTGAGTAACGTAAGGGTAAGAGAGATGTGTGGAAATAAAAAGAGCGTGGTTGAGAGAGCAGAAGAGGGTGTTCTGAAGTGGTTTGGGCACATGGAGAGAATGAGTGAGGAAAGATTGACCAAGGGGATATATGTGTCGGAGGTGGAGGGAACGAGGAGAAGAGGGAGACCAAATTGGAGGTGGAAAGATGGAGTGAAAAAGATTTTGTGTGATCGGGGCCTGAACATGCAGGAGGGTGAAAGGAGGGCAAGGAATAGAGTGAATTGGAGCGATGTGGTATACCGGGGTTGACGTGCTGTCAGTGGATTGAATCAAGGCATGTGAAGCGTCTGGGGTAAACCATGGAAAGCTGTGTAGGTATGTATATTTGCGTGTGTGGACGTATGTATATACATGTGTATGGGGTTGGGCCATTTCTTTCGTCTGTTTCCTTGCGCTACCTCGCAAACGCGGGAGACAGCGACAAAGTATAATAAAATAAATAAAAAGAAATTACAGTACTTAATTTTCTCTTAATATAATCCTGAGGTACTGGAGAACTTTGGAAGCAAGTTACAGGTAAAGAGCTAAAATATATCCAAAGAAAAATCTCCAATACCCTTTGCATACATGCCAGACAAGTGATCTCACATGTATATGTATGACAAAGTTTTCTGTGTATGAAATATGAATGCATATGTAGTAAAGGAACAGTTTTCAGTTTAAACAAAGAAACAAATCCTTCAATATCTACCTCACACTTATCAGCCAAACTCGCACAATAAAATTCAGTGCAAAAAGTATATTTCTAAATATATTCATGCTATTTACCATTAATATTGAGCCTATGTATTGAATTTGAGTACAGCATGGGAGCAAACTCAATGTAAAGAACAAAATATCATTTGTACTTCTTCCTCTCCTACTAGGAGAGGAAACTGTCAAACATATCAATTACACCCCCCTGAATGCTCACTTAGCAATGGAATGGACCAACATAGAGGTAATAATATATCTTTGTGTATTTTTTGTTAATTCTGAATGACAATCTATTTCAGACTGGAAAAAAAATTTAATTTCTATTCTATTGCCAACTTCATGACAGAATTTCCAGACCATACCATCCATTTAAGGATTAATATTTCATGTAAAAAATTACTCGTCCATTCTAGTCACACGAGAGCCTTTGGCTTTTGATAATAGATGTGATCAATATAACCCACTTGCAGTCAGCTGAAATGATCTAATTCTCATTACTTCCTTCTATTCCAACAGCTTCAGTAATTCACAGTTATTTCATCAAAGTATACTTTTCTAATACTCATGAAAAAAGATGATACAAACAATCAATGCAATAACAACAATCATGACAACTACAAACGTCATGCTACACTCATCATGATTCAACTACCTAAATCCATAAAAGGCTAGAGTGCCACACATAATCTTTTCAAATCATTCTCAAATCTTTGTTTCTGAGGCATCCATTCATCTGTACCATCACAACCAATAAAGAGAAACATATATATCATTGCAATTTCACTTTTCACTTGTTAATCATACAAGCTGAAACTACAACAATACTGAACACATAACTACGGGAATTACATCAGTCATTTGTTGATGTTGCTCAAAATTCCTTTAAAAATCAAAGGAAAAACCTGCCTGGTCACAATTTTGCAAGAAACTCTTATGAATTCAATCTTACAATCTCCAGCTCAAATTAATCTTCAATGCTGTGGTGAATACCTAACTAGGCAGCTCACCTTTTGCAGATGGAAATCAACAAGAGATATTAACGATTTGACAAGAACAGAGTACAGTGACTCATCCAGACTCACCGATGGAAGATAATGTAGCCAGAATTTACTACGCTTAATAATAAAAGATTTACTTGTAGAATATGCAATTCTAGGGTACAACCTTTTTTGATTGTGACAGAGGATTAAACTTGAACTTAAAATCATCTCCATGACAACTCCAACTACTCTTATTCTTATGTGAACACAAGCATTACATCATTACCTGACTCTCCAAACCCTATCCATTTTTTATATATCAACCAATCTTGCTCACAATGAAGACAAAAACATATCTACAAAGGTATATCTGTTGTTAATAGTGGAATATCTCCAAATAAAAGAACTATTATGCTTTGCGTTGGCAATAGTACTGGGTAAAGGCTACATAGGATGATGATGAACCACTGTTTAGTTTTTCTGTGGCCATGAATTGCATTTTTCTACTTGCAACCTGCAATATTTGAATATAACTATACAAACATGGTATTTGAGAATTAGACCTACTTGCATAACAATGGACAACATTCACATTTCCAATACATAAAGTTGTATACACTATTTCAAGATGCTCATAAAAAATGAATTTGATAACACTAGTTAGTTTACATGAACATAAAGGCAGCAAAGCAAAAGTTCTCCATCAATCATCAAAATTTGCAGAAACAAGAAGAAATTGTACATCACTTACATTCATGAGTAACTCAATGATTTAACAATTAGAAGGTGAGAAGGCTAAACAATGCACAATAATAAATTTAGTTGTTTTCCACGATTGCCACCATCATGGATGTCATTTCAAAGTACTGAGGGGATAAATGCAACCCCATGCAAAAATGGATCAATTAATATACTTTCATTCCAAGAAGCACCATCCACTTTTACATGAACCATCAAAAGGAGAGACAGTCTGAATGCTCAAATTATGAATATGAAAAGTTATAGGCAGAAAATACTAAACCGATGGAAGATAATGTAGCCAGAATTTACTATGCTTGATAATAAAAGATTTACCTGTAGAATATTCAATTCTAGGGTACATCCTTTTTTGATTGTGACAAGAGGATACAAAGCATATGATGATGCCTTGGTTTAAATTAAAATTAATCTTAATCCTGTCATAAAAAAATGTCGCCATTGATAACACTGACTCCATGTTTGTGGAAATAGAGTTAGGATTCATGAGAAACTATTCTACTGGCCCCAGTACAGACAAGAGGGGTATAAGATAAACTATACAACCAATTAGCAAATCTTCAATAAACATAATTCAGTGGTAAGATCTTAACCTTTTACATTCATAAAGGTAGATTTTCACCATGTAATCAACACCCATTCATGATTTTTGCATTAAGAATTCCTGCCACAATTTCATGGTTAAATTCTCGGCATGGTTAAAGAGGGGAGGCATGTATGGGTACTGAATGCTCCACAGGACAATCATTCAAAGTTACCCTGCAAACACAATGGGGGAGGGAAGTATACAATTTTCTGTCAATATTGCCGCATTTCTCAATTTCTGCTGACATATGATGTATATGGTTTGTGTGTAAAGGTTTCAGATACAGTTACAAATAAAGTATTCTATAAATAACTTTGTTAAAAAGGACTGAAAGGAAAGTGACAATCATTCCACCAATATGTAAAGCAGAAACACTGTCCACTCTTATCTTTGATAGCAAAGGAGCAGCAGCCCCTCCATAGTTATGACATGGTTAAGTTTACTTTTTGTTGTTCATCTCTCATTCTAGAGGGGATAAACAAATCAGTATGGGTACAAGAGCCTTAAATATTTAGGGAACGGAAAAATAATCTGTGGATGTTAGAGGGTTTACATACTGTTATCAAAGTAGGGGAATTCCTTTTCCAGAGGCCCCAGGCATTGACTTTTACCTGAATGTGCTTGACAGTGGTCTGGCGTAATTCGTTGAGAAACCTACGCACAATGAGAATGTAACACAACTGGTTCTAACTGGAAATGGAAGTCTTATCTATACTGTGGCTGGATTCAAGTTTGGTATGAGTGTTCACTAACAAATCATTCACAAGTTAGGTTTTAATACTGCCCGGAGTGATGGTCAACAAGATGGTCGTAAATAAATACCATATTTTTTGCTCACACACTTTAATGTTCTTTCCAGTGCTCTAAACAGGATAAAATGGGATGATATCATCCATGGAATCAATAAGGACATAGCCTTGGTAAAGTTCAGATAGACACTCAAAATAAAAGAAGGAACAAATAGGTCAATGCAAAACAATAGGTCATTTTCCAAAATTCAGCTAAAATGGTAGAATATTGAAATTAAACACAGCATAATGTCTAAGAAAATAGCACAAACAGAATTCAAAGGGAGCAATAACCAAAACGATACAGTAAGTCAAGTAAATCTATGCAGAAAAACGAAAAAACTTGTGCATGTCACAGTAAAAATCAATATGAAGCATAAATCACTGAAAATTGCTAGAGAATACTAATAAACCAGATAGTTATGTTAAAAACAAGAAATCACCCAATCAATTCGCAAATTACAGAAAACAAATACTTGGCTAAATAAAGCCATAGCAAAGATATTAAACAACTTTTTCCTCTATATTTACCAATGAAGACATGGTTCATGTTACAAACATTCTAAATATAGAGACTCATGCACTTAAGATTTAAAAAGGTGAAAGCAAATAATACAAGAGGTCCTAATATGCCTCATCTGAAAACAATGAAAGAAGCTAACTACGAGGTAGTTGAGATTTTGACTGTGCTTTTCAATAATTCACTTAATAAAGGGAAGTCCCAGTGGATTGGATGTTTCCCAATCTAACAATGGTAATCAAAAAATGTCCCAATTAATGTTCCGATTCCCTGAACTGAAATTATTACCTAATTAGCTTTGATAACAGGTATAGGTAAACTTATAGAAACCATCATTCCATTTACAGGACTACCACTTAACCAACAATTTGCAGAAAGGCTTTCAATGAAACTTATCATGTCTGATAAATCTGCTAAATTCCTTTTATCCTATACTATAAAAATACAATGAAAGTAAAACAGCTGATATCATCTATTCAGATAGCATCTGATGACATCCTACATCAAAGATTAATGTACAAGCATAAGGTATGTCATATGGTATAGATGGGGACATACTTCACTGGTCAGAAAACTAGTTGACAAGCTACAATCAAAGGGTATAGCTTAACAGTTGAACTTCCCAATCCTTAGACATAACAAGTGGTGCCCCAAAGAGATCAGTTTTAGAACCAGTCTTCTTTCTCTTATATATCGATGACACTGATATTTGGGCTGCATTGTAAGGCACCCAAATTCACTGATGATATTAACCTGGCAGGTCAAACTACAACAAACACTGAATGCCTATGACTGCGAGCTGATATAGACAAACTGACAAAGAGGACTAAGTGGTAGTGGGGAAAAAAAAATTTACACATCAGCAGTAAAAACATGAAGTCAAGCTATGGCATGAATTCTGTTGAATTACTAAAGATAAATGATCCAAAAGACAGGCATAATAGTCTTCAACAACCGAAAGCCAAGTAAGCAGAGCAAAGAAGCAGTAGAAAAGGTAAAGAATGTTTCAGGCTTCATTGGTAATCAGATTCAAGTCCAAAGTCTAAGAAACGAATCCTCACTTTATAGAATTATCTAAAGCACTCCCACATTGAATGCTGTGTTCAATTTTGGTCATCCTACTAGAAAAAAGACACAGAATGGAAAGGGTACAGCAACAAGCTAACAAGACCATTCCCAGGCCAAGCAACAGATCCCATGACAATTGGTTGCAAGACTTTAAAGATATTTACGTTAGAGATGAGGTTTAAGAGACAATCTGCTAAAAGAATTAATAAATAACCATGTTTGACAATCTCAAATAGCTTATTGTGGTTTTTGCTGTTTCATTCACATAAAGTATTGGGCACAAACTTGTGGGCAAACATTTTATTTCCAAAGAGGCAAAGTATTTTTTCTTCAAGACTTAATATGAGCAATGATCAATCAAATATGAGTAAATGTAAATAACAACTGAGATACATTTTTGAACAGAATTGACAGACACATTACTTCACGTCTACAACTAACATTATTTATGACTGTACTGGAATATAATGTTTAGAGATATTTCACCTTAAGCTATTAGTTTATTTTCTCTAATATCACTAAACAAACCCATATGTTTCAGATCTCTTTTGTTTTAACTGACAGCCTCAAAAAGGACCCTGTGGTCTCTTGCTGTTTGAATGTTTTGTATTCCTTTGTATCTATAACTACCTGAAAATATCAAGAGCCTATCGGTGGGTTGGAAGAACAATTGTTGCTCAGTCAAAACAATAATAACATGATGCAAGGATAAATGTCTATACATATAAAAAGAGTCATTACCTGCAATTCTTATCTATCTCAATGGAGTTGCACATATGCAGATGACAGATAATGCAAATAAACCAGCAAACACCTGCCGTGAGTAAGGTTTTGAGTTAAACTTCCTTTTAATCTTCTTCCCTGCTTTTGGGTTGTTCTTTACTTTGGAGGCTTTCAGTGTATGGACCCCTTGCAGGGAAAGTACACAAGACTGGAGGAGCATTGCCTTTAGATGATGACAGTAATTCAAACCCTGGGGTTGTGCTCCTCAGGTATGAACATCTGTCACTCAAGTCTCCTACTGTAATACTTCTATCCAGTTGACCTTGACTGGTGTTTTGGTAGACAAAAGGCTATTAGCTCAATTCTTGGTGAAATGAGAGCTTTCGTTTCACGGAGACTATTTCATCTCGCAGGGTTTGGAGTGATGAGAGCAATTTGTGGAAGAAAATCACACACCAAGCAACAGTGGGTACATTGCAATTAGTTAGCCCATGTAGTGTGGCAGTCCCACACCTCAACCACTGCTGTGGGGCCAAGCTTTTCATGTAGAGAAATGTACTGGGAGAAGAGTTTTCTTTTTCAGGGCACCTTTAGATAAGCTTAAGTGCCTTTTCTAATTCTGATCTCATGTTATTTGAGGTGCTCCCTTTTTCTTACAATTATTACTTTTGGTTTGGATACGGGAACCAAGTCGGGGGGTTTTATGCCTATCGAGCCTAGTTGAATAATTACCATCATGACCTTTCGAAACTGGTTTAATTTTAAAAAGTAGTCAAACAGACCATAATACACATAACCTGGAGATCCTAGTATCCCCTGATCATGTTAAAACAAGATTTCTCTCACTCACAGAATCATCGTTGGGGGATACGAGATATGAAGGTTTGGCTCATACATGGATGATATTCCAAATGAATAATTTTGTGACAGCTGGTCCACCCAAACATCCTATCATTATTCCTCTAGATAGTAACATTAAGAAGGCTCTAATTCCTGGTGATCTTCTACCACAACAGCCAAAGAGAATGCCTCATAACTTCCACCATACAGTGACCCAAGAAGACAAGCTTTTTCACTGTTAAAATTCACCAAAATGCTGCACAGTCTGCATCAAGGTAGGAGAAATGTTCAATGCAAAATAAAGATTGAATACCAGAAATGAGAAGAGAAGAAAAAATTAACTGTAGTATGTACAGTGGAATCACTGGCATATGAATGAGGAGGACTAAAGCATGAAAAATGATGATCTACGGAGATAAGAAAAGAGGAAGGCAAAAGGAAAAAACCCTGAGAGACACCACTGTTGACATAGTAAGAGGATGTCCCTCCACCAACAACAAACACAAACAAAAGACTGGAAAGCAAAAAAATTGTACCACACCGTCAGTTGTCAGATGTCATGACGAAAAAGATTCACCCAAAGAGAACCGAAGTGGGCTCATGCGGAAATATCAGTAGTAGAGCTTGCATGATGAAAGTAATATTAGTGATCAGAGAGAAGATTGAATCTCATTGTTCAAGAAAGTGAAGGATGAGGAAAATTTTGAACAAGAGACAAATAAAGACTAGCAAAAATGAAATCAATGGAATGATAAGTTGAAGAATTAGAATAAGCCAAGGCATGTTTCCAAGAGGGGTAAGTTTGAAATTTTTTGACCTAAGAATATAAAAATATGCATATCTTTGAAATTACTTTATGTAATCATTTCTAGTACTGGCAGTTCTGGGAAGAATTTGGGACAAGTCATGAGCAGCCACTCACAGCACCTATTTTACCTCTCTTCATTATCCAAAAGAAGTGGAATATAAGTATCACAAATTGTCTTGCTTTACATACTTTGAAGACTAACCCCTAAGAAACTGCAACTTATCTTACCTTAACAACTGCCTGTCGTATAAGCCTTAATGCTGCTTCCAAATGAGCCTTGCTGCCTGGGAGTTCACCTGAAGCTGACAATTCACGGATGACATCATAAACCTGCAACATCAAATCAATCACTTATGAATAAATGGGACAACCTCAAATCAAGTTAATCTGATAAAATTCCAACGTAATTCCATAAAACTAGACTAAAAACAGGGATAACATTCTTGAGTTGGATGAAGCTAGTCATATCGCTTTCATTTTTTCAGAGATACTAAAAGACATGGCAGAAAGAATACAACCCATTCACCACTTGCACATAACAGAAAGTGCTGGCTCACTAAACAGTTGTCTCTAAATCCTCCCCATACCCAGGCAGGGAGTAGTGTTAACATACCACCTTGGTATGCCTTCCAACTACTACCTACCTAAGTATATCTTTCACATCATTCATTCCTGATCTCAATTCCTCTTTCAGCACAATACTCACCAAGTTTTCTCCCATTCTTGTTTACACATGGAACCCCATGCCCCCAAGTTAAACTACTGCTATGTCATCCACCCTTGCATTTAGGTACCTCACAATAAGAACTCAATCTCTTGCACCAAATCTACCAAGTACTCACTCACTTCCTCCAAAAAAAGCATTTCTACTTCACTTTCCTGACCACCAGTATTTTTCATTTATAATTCTGGCAAAGTCATAGTAAAAATTTACTTGTCAGGATTTTCTTGGTATAGTACATCATGAGTTGTCCATCACAGGCACTACCACCCGGTGCATAAATACTAACAATCACCATCCTCCCACGGGTTACTTTCATTTTCAGTCATACAAAACCTAAAATCACTTCCTTATATGTTTTATTAGTCCCAAAGCTCCATCAGATGGTACCCCTTCTCTTGCTTTTGTCATATCGCTGAACATTCCTAAACGAATCTAACCACTTTCCCTTACCCTGTGTTCCATTCATAGCCACTGCATCCATATTTCTCATTAAAAACAGCACTCATCTCTGCTCTTTTCATCCTAGTTTCAACAACATATATTCCGATATCTAGCCTGAGCCTTCAAGGACAAATCCATGCTTGCCTTTTTCTTCTGTTCCCGATTGTTAAAGGTAACAATACAAGAGGAGAGGGTTTTTAGCTTCCACTTTAGCCCATATTAGTAACCTCATACAACATCAGGGAGATATGTGGGTACTATACTAACTCCCGTATCTCCAGGGATAATATCTTCTCACCATACTTTCTGGTGATTGAACTCAAGATCTTTACCCTGCATAAAAATGGATTTACAATACTCGGCAGCAATTTAGCCATAGAAACAATTCAAAGAGTTAATTCAGTACTTCAGTAATAGTTGTATTTTAAGAAAGGTCCAAAGATTTGGGTAATGTAGATAAACCAAAGCATTTTGGGAGCTATTCAAGTGTAAGATATTGCTAGGTATTTTCTGTCTTATACCAAAACAGCAAGATAGCTCTCAAAAGAATGAAAGAAGAGATAGTGTTGAGTCTGATCTCTGGTCCCTGTTCATATCCATAACCAGAAATATTGCACTCCCACAAAACAAGCTGTCACAAAGGTAATGTCCCATGTGTTTGGATATGGTGGTTACAGGTGTAGTTGTTATTAGCACCTACAATGGAAGCTACAGGGAAATTTTTTTTACTTATCAATATCAAGGACACAAGAGCAAACTAACCTTTACACATATCAAACAGATGTTATCATATACAAACACTGAAAATTATAACACAGAAATGTCAAGCCAGCTTATAAGTATTCAGAAAAGCAATCAAAACAAATGTCTCCTCTCCTAGCTTTAAAATAATTATCCATACATCATCAAGGACATAAGTGTCTGGACAACAATAGCCACAATGTGTCTCACTTTGTCACCTAATGCTCCAACCTGAACTGTTATAAGCTGTAGGAACTCAAAATAAGTCTTCCAAAACTGTGTTGCAAGGGAATAAAATATGCTAGATATATCCTAGAATCAAGCCTCATACTCACAATGATCTTACTATCAGTTTCAAATAATCCTATTATCTTATGATGCACGACTGATCCTACGAGTTTTTTCCAGTGCACTCATGCGCACAACAAATATAAAAAAATCAGAATATTTTTTCTTATAAAACGATATGCATACAATCCATATGTACAGAGAAGCCCTAAAAAGTAGTGTACTTTCTTCTATATTACTGTACAAGGGTTCTGAATGGACTGCACTGAGGCAAGCAAGTGGTCAGTGTGATAATTTTTTTCCCACGCATGCTTTCACTTACTCATATCTATATATACAAACATGAGCATGATCTGGGGATAGGGGAGAAAGAATACTTCCCACATATTCCCTGCATGTCATAGAAGGCGACTTTTTAAAAGGGGAGGGAGCGGGGGGGTCCTGGAAATCCTCCCCTCCCCGTTTTTGATTTTCCAAAAGAAGGAACAGAGAAGGGGGCCAAGTGAGGATATTACCTCCAAGGCTCAGTCCTCAGATCTTAATGCTACCCTGTTAATGCGGGAAATCGTGAATATGCAGGGGAAAAAAAAAGAGCATGATCTATATTTCATATTTTTCAGGTCTTAATTCATTCTATAAGTACTAACTGTACTATACACACAAACTTTTATGTATTCTCTATTTTCTTACACAACTTTATCTTAAATAAAAAAATGCAAATAAATCTTATCACTTAATAATATCAATATTCATCTAATCACCAAAATATAAGCAATACTACTTATACGTGCTCTACTATCTATGAGGCCTGCCTGTGGAAAGGGAATTGTGGATTTGGTGCATTACAAATGACGGCCAGAAAATGGATGTCATTTAGTGAGGACATTTCTTAATCAGTTCCTAACACTAACTTGCTAACACTGACAGGGCAAAAAAAGTTAGCAAAATGACAGTAATTGTTTCTTTATTCTAAACAAACTAAATTTTCAGTAGAGTGGTGTTTCACTTGGGAGGACAAAGCGGTGCTTGCACAATATACAGCTTTTATGATGAAATCTATGGGTGACTGAGGATATGCGATAATTTTTTTGGCTGTGGTGGGAGAATGCTATTGACATCTAGAATAACTGTTGGAATCAAATATTAGCTGGAAATTGAAAGGAGGGCATGAACCATTAGATCTTTAATTAATGATATTGGTAGTTGAACCACGTACCATCAAATAATGGTTACAGCAGTTTAAGGGTTAAATAAGAAAACAAGAAAACACAAGTTTTTTCCAAGTTTCTTATTTTAAGAAAGAAAAACCCTTTTGCAAAATCAATGTTCAAGAATGTGCTGGAAGATTCTTCTTCATTTTCACCAAGAAATAACCAACTATCTATCATCTTTAAAACTTTTTTCTTTCTTTTAAACTATTCGCCACTTCCCGCGTTAGCGAGGTAGCACCAAGAACAGAGGACTGGGCCTTTGAGGGAATACCCTCACCTGGCCCAATTCTCTGTTCCTTCTTTTGGAAAAAAAAGAAAAGATCTTTAATACTGTTTCCACTTATATGGGACGAATGATATACCTACAGTTTACACATCAATTCTTTATGTCCAGTGTGGAATAGGTTTCAACAAGGGTAAACAAGAAATTCTTAATTTTTCACTCACTTTACATGACTGAGCAGATACGAAGTCCACCAAAGCAGGTTCAGTCACAGCCTGATCCTCCCAATCTTCAATCAGCTTCTCCAGAGCTTTACCAACATAAGCAGTTATCATTTCTCTTTCTTCCATGGCCAAATCCACCTCTTTCTGTAGTTACAAATATCATTTTGTATCATTTATAATTAAAGCTCAGAACACTACTACATACCATCTACACTACAACTTCATGATCTGTCAATAGAAAGATACACAGGAAAAGGTAAGCTTATTCAAAAAATAAAACATGAAATGAATTAATCAGGAAGCATTCAGAGTAAACTAAGGAACAGTCAGTGGGGTTTTGCTGTGAGTCTTAGGCTCTGGTTTTGGTGTATCATACATGCAGCGAGAGAGCAGATGTGTGCAAATGAGAGCATTGTTCATCTGTTCCTGACATTATCTTATTGAGGTGGGAGAAGCAACTGTGTGAAAAAAAACATCATTAATTTTCATTCCTGGCACTAACTCAGTAAACATTATATGACAAACAAGTATGAATGAATTATTAAAATGACAATTATAATCAAAATTATCATAATTTTTTTCATAATCACTGTTTCTCACAAAGACACAGAGCCAGGAAAAGATGAAGAGGGCCACATCTATTTACATACATTCTTTAGCTGTCATGTGTAATGCAATAAAACCACAGCTCCCTATCCACAACTAGGCCCCACACACCTTTCCATTTTTTACCCCAGAAACTTCACATGCTCTAATTCAGTCCACATACCACAGACTTCCAATTCACTCACATGCCTTTCACCCTCCTGCATGATCAGGCTGCGATCACTTAAAATCGCTTCACTCCATCCTTCCATCTCCAATTTGGTCTCCCTGTTCTCCTTGTTCCCTCCACTTCAGACACACATATCCTCTTTGTCACCCTTTCCTCACTCATTCTCTTTCTTCATCCAAACCACTTAAGCACGCACTCATCAGCTCTCTCAACCATACGCTTTCTATTACCATACATCTCTCTTACACCTCTCATTACTATTCATTCAAACCACCTCACAACACATATTGTCATCAAGCATTTCATTTCCAACACATTTTCACACATCCTGAACAGCCTTACCTATAGCCCATACCTCCCATCCACATAATATTCCTGGGACAACTATTCCTTCAAACTAACCCAATTTTGCCCTCCCAGATAATGTTCTCTCTGTTCATACATTCTTCAGTGCTCCCAGAACCTTTGCCCACAAACTCACCCTATCTATCTATATCTCTGACACCTGTTCCAAAGAGAATTCCCTCACTTTCGCTTCCATGGTTCTATTTGCTGCCAAGTTCAATCCCAGATACCTAAACCACTTCACTTCCTCCATGTATTCTCCATTCAAACTCACCAGAGCGGTATCAGCAAAGTATAACCGACTCACTTCCCAGGCCTTATCATCCCTCACAGACTGCATACTTGCACCTCGCTCCAGGACTTTCATAATTACCTTCCTCACCACCCCATCCATAAAAAAATCAAACAACCATACTGACATCACATTCCCCTGCTGAAGCCAAACCTTCACTATAAGTATCATTATTATTCAAATCATATCATACCATTATCATCATTATGAGAAACTTACTTGAGAATTCAGTCTTGATGACTGCACATGGAGGTTCTCGAGCCTTAACAGTATTCTGTTCTTTTCCATATTCAGTCGCAGTATCTCATTCTCATGCCTACACATCCGAAGCTCTTTTTGTAAGGCACACTCTTCATTAGCACCTTCTGATTTTTTCTCAACTTCATTTGCTATATGATCAGTTTTTACACTTTTAGTATCAATATGCTCACTATTTCTCTGAATATATGTAAGTTTTTGAACTTCTACTTTAAGGGATAAATTTTCTAATTCTATCTTCAGCTTCTCTTCATGAAGTTTATCTGAATGTTGTAGAAGTTCTAAAAATTTGCATAAATATTTCTTCAGTTCCTCACACATACACTGCAGTTTCTCAGATTGATTTGAAAGGTATGTCCGTAAATAATCCGTGCAATCTAAATTCTTCCCTGACTTGAACTTTGTGGCTGAAGTCTCAATAGCACTAAAAATTTCCTTTAATTTCTCTGGAGAACCACTGCCTTCTCTTTTTATGATAGCTTTCAATGACTTTGTAAGATGATCCATTTCTTTTTCTTGCCGCTTCAAATTATCTTCAGTGAAATGTATTCTTAATTTTACTTCCCCCAACTGTTGATGAAGCTCCATCTTCTCACACATCCCCTTCTGATATTTTTCCTGGTCAGCCCTGAAATTCACTTTCTCCACTTCTAATTCACTGAGCCTCCTCTGTAATGCTGACCTCTCATTCTCAAGAGATTCAATGCTAATATTTTGGTGATGAACTTTGGTTTTCAACTTCTCTATCTCATTCAGCAATTCCTTGTTCTTTTTCTCAAGGTTACTGATCTTGTCTTCCCAAACTTTATCACATTTTTCTCCATTTACCTGAGGGTTCACCTTAGACTTGGTTGCGACACTTCCTTCCTCAGTTGTTACTACATCCTTCTCTGCAAGTCCTCCAGGATGCTGTACATTAATGCTTACATTAGTTTCCTTCTGATTAGCATTCTGCTCTAGAGATGTTGAATCTGAGACACTAATCCCAATATCACTGGTTAGCCTCCAGTGTGTTGATAATTGAACTTCTCTATCAAGTGCAAGCAGTGTACTGGCCAGTTCTGCTTTCATCATCCTGTACTGCTCCAACATTCTGTCACGCTCTGTCTCACATTCATTCTTCTCTTTTTCCATACTATCACGAGCTATTTTGGTTTGCTCAAGTTCAGATACCAGAGCTTCTTTATCAAAATCTGCTTTCATAAGTGCCTCTTCAAGGCGACTTATGTTTTCTTCAGCCTCCTTTAATTTGCAGATTACAATTTGGAACTTTTTCTCTAAGGAAGTATTATGGTCATCAGTCTCTTGGTATTTACCACTTAAGCTACAAGCTGCTGCCAGTTTAGAATCTAAACTTTGTAGGATATCATTCAAAGACTCACACTTCTGCTCACATTCCTCTTCCATTTCTTTTCTCTTTGACTCTCTTGAGTTGTAAAGTTCAAACAATGCTATATATTTTTCTCTAAGTTCATCAACTTTGTCATGTTCATCTTTACTCTTCTTTATATCTGAATGACGTAAAGCAAGTTCCTCTGTAAGAGTCTTACACTGTTGTTCATAATGAGCAAGTTCATCACATCTCATACTCAACTCGAGCTTATCCTTTTTGAGAAGAGAAATTTCTTTACTGAGGTCTGAATTAGTTTTAGTCTCTCTCTCGAAATCAACAGTTTTTTCTTTCAGTATTTTGATCCAGTCTTTTAATTCACCCACAAGGAATTCTCTTTCTGTAATCCAAATTTGCTTTTCTTTCTGGTGTTCTCCACAAGCAAACTCAAGCTCCTGAATTATCTTTTTACTTGTATCTACTTCAGACAGAACCTCTTTATATCTCTGCTGTGCCTTTTGAAACTGAAAATTCAGTTCTTCCTTTGAAGTTTTACTCTGAGCAAGTTCATTAGACATGACACTAATCTGATTGCTAATGTTTTCTAATTTCTCTTCCAAGCTTTTTTTCTCAGCTGATAGTTCCTTCATATTTTGTAGTTCCATTGTCAACTTATTCTCAACACTGAATCTCTTTTCAACTTCTAGTTTCAAGGTCTCATTCAACCTCACTATCTCTTTCTTAAGATCTTCTGCTGCACTTTCTTCTTCCTTATTTTTCCTTACTTGCTCTTCAAATTTTTGCTCAAAATCATCCCTAGTATCCAATTCCTTTTTCAGTCTGAGGTCTAAATCACTGTTCCTTTCCCTTAATTCTTCATTCTTTTTCATTGCTGCAGCTATGGAATGTTCAAGAGTCTGAATCTTTTCTCTCTGTTTTTCCAGTTGCTCTTTTAGACTGATATTTAGATTACTAACCGAGATAAGGTTTTCAAACTGTGCATGATCCTCCTTTTGTGCTTTCTCCAGAGCATCAATTTGTTCTGTAAACTGTGCAAGTTCAGACTCATGGGAAGCTTTTACTCTTGACAACTCTTCATTGTGTGAGTCACTGAAACATAAAAAGACTGATAAATTTTGCACTAAATTCTCCAAATCAAATCAAAGAACATAAAGATAAGCCTATACTGGAATACTAAAAATGTACGACACGATCTACATGTTAAACATACAATCACATTTCCTCATTAATTCACCTTTACACTTCTAATCATATTCATTCATCTCTCTTTTGTAAAAGTATACATCACTTCCTTAAAAACTTCCTTAAATAAAAGCCTTAAAAGTCAACTGCAGTGCATTACTTCCATTATTTTCTAAAGAGTGAAGTTGATGGTTGCCTACCACACTAGATATAAGGTCAAGTAATCTTCATAATACCTCATCTGCTGCTTCATTAATGTTATATGCTCTCCAAACTGTTCCTCAACAGCAGTCAGCTGTGCCTGGTGTTGCTCTTTGGTGTGTGCTAATTCTGTTGTTAGTTCTTGAAGCTGCTGCATAAGATTCTGAATCTGAAAAAAAATAATCAGAATCAATAAAGGCAAAAACAAAATTTCTGATATCATGAACTCTAACAGAAACATTCTGATGTCAAATGTGAAAGAAGAGAAGTATAGACATAATAGGATAGAAAATTTATACATCAAAATTATCCCTAACCACTACCAAAGTGAGTCTACCACAGTACTTTTGCTGGTCTGGTGAAAATCCAGCTTTTAGACAGCCAATGGAAGTTTACAAATGCAAAAACACTTGCCCACTGAAAAAGCAGTAAACAAGATATCAAGCACACCCTTTGATAGATCCTGCCACAAAACGGACACACATGTGCAAGCATAAAATTCCACTGGTTGCTGATTCAAGAGAGGAACTGCAGAAGTTGGTGACTGAGTTTGGAAAAGTGTGTGAAAGGCGAAAGTTGGAGTAAATGTGAATAAGAGCAAGGTTATGAGGGTCAGCAAGGTTGAGGGACAAGTTAGCTGGGATGTAAGTTTGAATGGAGAAAAATGGAAGGAAGTGAAGTAGTTTAGATATCTGGGAGTGGAAGTGGCAGCAAATGGAACCATGGATGCAGATGTGTCATAGGGTGGGGGTAGGGGGCAAAGGTTCTGGGAGTGGTGAAATGGAAACATTATACTGTGAGAGATAGTCACAAGAAGTAGTAGCCAAAATACCTTAGCAAAATACTACAATCAATAAAAAAAAAAATCAATTCTATTTCAAGTGAAACAAAAAACTACTTAAGTATACTGAAATAATTTACATTTGAAAAAAAAATCTTTATATTCAAATAATGTACTTACTGAAAGGGGGGCTATCTTATAAAATCAAGCAACAAATGATAAGAATCTCAAGCACTTCTCCCTAAAACTAAGGAAACAAACTATTTACCTCCTGTGAAGCCTTCTCTTTGGTCATTTGCTCTTTCTGGATAATTCTGTCAGTTTCATCCTTCACTTCTTTCAGTTTACTGTCAGCAAGTGCTTCCGTTTCTTTCATTCTCTCATGAAGTGTCTTGATTTCTTCTTCTAGTTTTTCCCTCTGTTCTTCTATGCTCTTATTTTGTTTTTCTAGTATTTTCTTCTCATCACTCCACTGACAAGTAAATTTCTCTATGTCAACAATATGGCTATCTTTCAACACCTGAATTTTAGTCCTGAAATCATTACCTTCCACTTGTAATCTTTCAACTAAAGTCTTGCTTGTCTTTAGTTCACTGTTCACCTTCTCAAAATCCACCTGTGCCTGCTTGAGCTTTTGAAGACAATGTTTATATCTGTATTCAAGCTGTATGTATTTTTCGTCCTTGTGAGTGAGCTGCATTGTAAGCTGTTCAATCATTTCCTGGTCTTGTTGTCTGTCTTGTTGGATAGATATAAGCTGAAATAACATGCCATGGTAAGATTAAAATTAAAGCCTCTGTGTAATACATTCAGTATGGGTATATTTTCCATCAATGACTAAATGGATATGAATATGATCTATAAGCAAGACAAATGACAAGCTTGAAAGAATCTAGGATTTTGGGATGTTGATTACGTGGAGTTTCCAGGATAGAGTGAATACTATTATGTCCAACTGGTTTATTATATTGTAAGGATGAATTGAGAAATTTTGAAAATAAACTGAGGAAAGTAAGTGATAACTAGAAAGAGATACAAGTAGAAAATACATCTTACTACTATTGGCTAGATATTACTGATGTTTCTTGCTCCCCGTTCCAAGATGGTGCGAGGGTCTGAATTAAGAAAGGAGATATATGAACTGCAAGAAAAAAATGAATCTTAAGAGAGAGGGGAGGATGGTGAGCTTAAGTATGTAGAATGGAATAAACAATGTAAGGATAAAAAGGGTTTGAGTTTGAAGATAAGAAGATCACTGATGGAAAGCAGAAAGAGACTAGATGATAAAACAGAACCCTGAAGGACACCACAACTGTTAAGAAAAAAGGGTGAAGTTGCTCTGTGAAAACCACTGTAATGGGCTGACTAGTGAGGAAATTCTATATCTGGGAACAGAAAGCAGCAGTAAAGCCAAAGGACAAGTTTAAAAAGCAAAGACTTATGTCATAGCTTAATCCATAGGTGAGAAACATGTAACCAGAAATATCAATTTCAACCTTTCAACCACCAAAAATGTTCACCATTACATAAATCAAATCATAAAAGAAATGAAGTCAGTATACCCTTAACACCTTCTTACCTTATTTTTTAACTGTAAATGTTCTCGAGGATTCACTCCAGACAACCAATTCTTATTTGACAAACTATCTGTTGTCTCCTTGAGCTGCAACTTTAGAGTTTCTATTTCACTTGTAAATGTCTCTGTTTGCTGCAAATTCTCTGCTTGTAGCTCATCTTGCTGTTGTACATATTCAGCAAGTCTTGACTGTAGCTGCCCAATCAAATGATCACGTTGGCTCAAAGCTGACTGAAATTCTTGTACCTGCAGTATAATGATATCACTATGTACATGAGAAACCCAAGTAACACACTACTTTCAAAATAAAAATACTATATGCATAAAAAAACTTTCTGAAAATACGAAACGAGGAAGAAATCAAACAGAGGTCCCCTAAGCATTAAGCTGGCATGTTGGAATGTGTACAGCTGTAAGGAGGAAGACAAGAGAGAAGAGATAAGTGCCATGTTTAATGACAGAAACCTGAATGTTCACACTATAATTGAAGTAAAATCTATGGAAAGGGGGCAAGGAGATTTAGGAGTATCAGGGCCTTCTTCTAATGTGGACTGAGCTGTTTGTGCATGTTAAACTGTGGAAAGAATTGGGTTCACTATTAATGGAGACTAAGAGGGCTGGGTAACTGATAGTGCTTACTCACCATGTAGTGAGACGAGTGAAAAAGAAAGGAATACAATCTAGGAGGTAGTGAGTGCTTTGTTATCTCTGATACCAATGATATCCCAGGAGATATGTAGAAAGAATACTGTCAACATATTCCCTGTGTCATAGAAGATAACTATGAGGCATGAAAAGGGAGGAAGGCTGGAAATCCTCCTCTCCTGTACTTCTTTCCAGAAGGAACTGAGGAAGGAGCCAAGGAAGGATTACCTTTCTCAAAGATTCAGCTCCTGCTGCTATTTTGCTCAAATGGGAAACAGTGAACACAAATGAAAGAAAAAGGAGATTAAATCATACTGTTATGGGATCTGTATGAAAGGGTAGATAATGTAAGTAATGAGGTTATAAATGCGGGATATAGACTCTCTGTTGTATATAAAAATGGGGAAAAGTTTGCCGAGTTGTGTCCTGAAATAGGAATGGTGATAGCCATACATGGTTTGAGAAAACATGTAAACACAAGTACATGTGGGTGAATGGGGATGACAGTTAAAGGAAGTTCATGGATTATGTTTTAATCCAATTTCAGTGACACTCTTTCACCTCTGTGGCCTACTACTTGGTATGATCTTTCTTTTGATGTTTCATCATCAGTATATTACAAGTACGGTAATGCTAAAAAATATACTATAACACTGCACGGCAGTCATTAACTGTACAAAATAGTCAATTTCTCAGTGGCAACATAATCTATTTTCACTGTACAGAGGAGGAGTTTTCCAGTGGTATAGCCCCATCTCTTGAACATTCTCTATCATGCAGCTTAAATTTCCGTATGCTGTCTACATCTACAGAGTCTTTAGTCATTACATTCCATCAATCAACTACTTTTATCCTCTAAAAGTACTTCCTTATGTTTATAACAAGTTTTTGTTTAATTTCATGTTACATCCCCTGACTGTTCTATCCCCACATCTCTCAAGGAACTGTTCACTGTCTTTGTCAACAGTCTGTTTTCAAAACTTACAGGTTACAATCAGGTTACCCAGACTCTTCTAAGACGGGCAAATCTAAAAGCTCTAACCTTTCCTTGTATCTTAGTTCTCTAAGTCTGGTGCCATCCATGTTGCCCACCTCTGGACCTTCTCTATTAGCTCACTGTGGTACTTTAGGTGTGGTTACCACACCTGAGAAGCATATACTAGCTTTGGCTTTGTGCATTATGTGAACAGCTTGCTGAATAATTCTTCATTCATAAAGTCTTTCCTGCATGCATTGCCACAACTTGTTTTCCACTACATGAATTATCATACTGAAGGTCTTGCACGACCCCTTCCTTTTACTTTACATTTACTTCGGTTGAACATCATCAAAATTATATAAGACCAACTTTAGGGATTGTCAAGATCCCTTTGAAGCATGTTATAATTCCCCAAGCTATATATTTCCTAAATGGCCTTTGCATACCTGCAAATTTATTCAAGTAAGAGTTCACAGTGTCAGGCAAGTCATTCATATAGATTAAAAGGAGTAATTGTCCCAGAACAGAACTGTGACACTCCATTGGTGACCTCAACCCATTTCAAAAAGACCCTCTAACAGGCATCCTTTGTTCTCTTCCATTTCGAAAATATTCTGTCCATCACATGAATTCCCCTTTATTCCTGCCTTGTGATCCAGCTTCTCAAACAGCTTCCCAAGCAGTACAATCTTGCAAGCATGTAATTACCTATTTCTACAATAAAGGGATGGAGTTCTACATTCATAGGGCCCCATCCCTCAAACATTCTCTATCATACACTGTAAATCTATGTGTGCTGTCTGCATTAAATGTGTCAGTGTATACCTGCATGCATGATCATTTACATTTGTGACTCATTTCTTAAACATTGGCAAATGTACTGCTACAAGTATTCATATTTTTTCATAACTGATCTCCATTTGCCTCGTTAGCTAAGTGGCACAAGAGCAGGCAAAGAAAGGCCTCATTTGCTCACTTCCATTCTATAGCTGTCACATGTAATGCACAGAAACCATGGCCCCTATCCACGACCTCACCCCCACACCTTTCCATGGTTTTCCCTGACTGCTTCATATATCCTTGCTCAATCTACTGACACTATATTGCCCCCTCCATATCTCATGGATCCAATTCACTTTATCCCATGCATGCCCTTCATCCTCATACAAGTCCTTAAAATATTTTCATTCCATCCTTACTTCTCCAATTTGGTTAACCCCTTCTCCTTGAACCCCCCACTTTCGACACATATCCTTTGCCAACCTCTCCTCACTCTACCTATCTATCTATTCATATCTCTGATGCCCATTCCCTTTGGGAACTCCTTCAAGGGGGTGACCAAAACAAAAGTGTCTACATAACTGTTGAAATCGAGTGCATCGTAGTTCTCCTCACCCATTTTCTTCATAAGTCTAAATCAATTCAGCACATACTCTTCAGCTATCTCAACCACACTCTTCTTATTACCATACCTCTCTATCAGCCTTTTATTACTTGATCATATCACTTAAAAAATTTTCCCAAGACATTTAATTCTTAACACCACAACCCTTCTCTGCGCAGCCTCATCTAAATCACAAGAGTATGGATGTAGCTATTGATTCTTATGAATGAAATTTATGGGAGTATGCGTAACAAACCTTTTTTTTGTATTGTTCGATTGCATCTTTTTCTGTAGATGATGGTGAAGTATTTTGTGAAGTACTCTCTTGCTCCTTCAGTGTGTTGTTCTTAAACTGTTCAGCTTGACTTGTCAGCTGTTTTGCTGTAAAGAAATAATGCTCAAAGTTAAATTGATACCCATACACAATAAAGTCATTCATATACAATCATATTATGTAATCAAGCTCATTTCCTCAATCTTAAAATGATGCTTTGGAATATCATATATACTGGATACCCCAAGAATCAACACTTCTGAGGCTTTACCTCCATCAAATCAGAGAGAATTTATGAATCAACAAATGATATGCATCCAGCAATTCAAACTTTCTGAAAGCCAATTATCCACAATTCACACTTTTTTGCACTTTCATAAAACCTTCCAGTACAATTTTCTTTCTTTTAAATAGACATTACTGTACTATTTTGTTCTGCACTGTAAAGTACCTAAAAAATTGTATTTAACCATACAAATAATGAATAATGAAGCAAAATTTTTTTTTTTACAGACATTAAATTTTTGGCACAAGCTAGCTTTTACATTAACAGGTAATTGTGTATGATCCATGCCTTTTTTGCACAGTGCTTCCTAAGCACCCAACTAACTCCCCTTCAGGAAACTCAGAGTGGTTGCAACTCCTTCCTACAACTGAGTAAAGAAGTAGAAGATTATCGTGTTGTCAACGAAGCAAAAGTTGGTAATCAATGAGTGCCCTGAAAACGGCACCCATCAACATGTAAACAATACAGTACAGTTCTTCCCTTTGGGTCTGTACATGGCCTGCCCATCTTTTAAGAGTGATAAGTGTGATGATGGCAGCAAGTGTAAAAAACAAAATCAATGCTAATATGGATGCCCTATATCATTTCATGATCTAGTACTGTAACCCTTTCACTGTGGCTTGTCTGCAGTCAAGACGGCGCTTTTACGCTAAGATGTGTGGCTCGACTTTCATAATTAAAAAAGATATACTTTGCTGGAGCACAGCCACATTTCTGCCAAAATGCTTTCCAATTGTAGAGCTACAAAACCTACAGTACTTTCACAGAAAGATTATCAGTCAAGCTATCATTATACTTTTGGGATATTTTGTTATCTTTGTACCATTTATTCTATACTGTTTTCAGGGAATTTTAGCATCATGTGGAAACATCATAGTCTTTTCAAAACAGATATACAAAGGAATTCAAACAGCAAAGTACCATAGGGTCCTTTTAAGGCTGTTTGTGATAGTGGTGATAATGGGAGATATCAGAAACTCAAAGATCAGTGTGGTATACGTTAGAGTGTAGACAACTAATGAAAAGAAAAACCTGCAAATTGTCAACGTGACTAAGGAGGTGCAAATAATATAAGTCATGGAACTGAAGCAAAATATTTCTATCTATATCTCTGATGCCTCTTTCAATTGGTACTCCCTCAAAGGGGTGGCCATGGCAACAGAGTCTCAATAACTAAAGAACTCCAGTGCTGCTTCTTAGCCTTTAGTGCCTCACCCTTAACAGGTCATTGGCAGAGGATAAGTCTAGTGCAGTGTTTGCAAAGTCTCCTACCTAATATTCCTAATGACTACTTCTGTCTAATGCTCCTACCTACTACCTCTACATAATGTTTCTACCAAACAATCCTGCCTTAATGTTCCCACTTACTACTTCTAACTACTGCTCCTTCCATTTTACTAAAGGCAGGGCTGGCACATAGTGCTCATCATATCTATCTTGTCTATCTATTATATGAATGTACATAAGCATTCACAAGATATTCACTACATGAGATATCCACAAGGACCAAAAGCACAACAGATCAAGCAAAGGTGACCTGACAGGCACCGGACAAAGCGCTGCATTAAGACTTACACAATGCCTCATAATATTTCAAACTGTACTTGAGGAAATTCATCCACTGCTATTTTCCTCCCTATTTTCATTTCATACTTTCTTAATTTGCATTTCTGAAAAAAATTGTAAAATGTTCTCCACTATTTCAACTTTTTTTGCAATTCCCACATTTTGGAAAAAGTAGATTCTCTCAAAAAATTCATATTCCAAATGCTAATCTAATTAAACAAGAAAACAAATTATGATGGTACCTATTGCAATGTATCAACTTCAAGCAAGAAACATTTAAAAATTTTTTGAAGTTTAAGAAGAGCAATACATGATTTTCAGGCAAGACAAACTACATGGAAAATTTTCTATATACATAAAACATACAAACTTCATGCAACTACAAATTATATTCTGACTCAGGTACCAACTACATATCATTATCATGCTTAATTTTATATATATAAACAAGAAAATTAGCAATTCCTCCAGTGCTCACTATCAATTTCCTCCTGGAGCTGGCTAGATGGCTGAATGGGTGATGTGCCTGGATCAGTAAATTTGGCCTGAGCTTCATCTTTGCCACCCATCTGAAATCAAATAAATCATGAAAGACCTTAGACAGTAAACTACAGTATTCAAGCAACAATTATCAAACAATCAAAAATCCTGTTTATCATGTTTTTACTAGCAAAAATTTTTTTAATAATAACACTTATGTTCATGCAAGCAGTAGACAAATCACATTTTCAAAGTTAAAAATTACTGCATTAACAGACAAGCTGATGTACGTGGTATCTGTGAACCTTGGCTATACATCAAAAAAATCTAATTCCCTTTCAGACATTGCAAAGGCATAGTACATTTTATCTAACAGGGGTTGAGTGATCTTTACCTCTTTGTATGCCTCAGTGAATTACAGTATCACTTTTACAAAACATTATTTCAGGGGCTATCTCCTCCTTAACCTTGCTTGTACCATAGGCTTGCTGAAGCACAGTCTCTGTAAGCCTTGTCTTAAACTTTCTGAAACCTTTGGTGGCGGGTGTGTAATAATCCTCTTGTACAGTATGGCAAAGAGTTCTACACCCATGGGATCCCATCTCTTGAACTTTCTCTACTATTATACAACTTTTTATGCTCTGTATATTGTCAATATTCCTAGTTTCATTTACTTTCTTCCACTCACTCACTATGACATCAAAAAAGTACTTTGCCCCTTTGCTGACAAAATCATCCTTAGTATCTTTCTTTGGCATTTGGTCACTCTTCTCAGTGTATCAATAAGAATTGTTCACTACTCAACATTTTCAGCCTGGTATTTTTTTTTGCAAACTAGGAATGCTCAACAAGTAATTCATAAAAAAGTAATGCTTTCTATAGTCTTTAGTAGGGTTAACCATCTCAAACTTTCTACGCCATTAAGTATCTTTTAAACCCTTTTGGTACACAAGTGATTTTCTGGTCTCCTCACTGTGCATAAACAGTGCACAAATAAAATTTCCAAAGAATTCAGTTTAACTATTCCTAGTCTAGGAAATACCTTTAATTCTACATGTATAAATTTTTTTTCTTTTTTTTTTTTGCTTTGTCGCTGTCTCCCGCGTTTGCGAGGTAGCGCAAGGAAACAGACGAAAGAAATGGCCCAACCCACCCCCATACACATGTATATACATACGTCCACACACGCAAATATACATACCTACACATCTTTCCATGGTTTACCCCAGACGCTTCACATGCCCTGATTCAATCCACTGACAGCACGTCAACCCCGGTATACCACATCGCTCCAATTCACTCTACTCCTTGCCCTCCTTTCACCCTCCTGCATGTTCAGGCCCCGATCACACAAAATCTTTTTCACTCCATCTTTCCACCTCCAATTTGGTCTCCCTCTTCTCCTCGTTCCCTCCACCTCCGACACATATATCCTCTTGGTCAATCTTTCCTCACTCATTCGCTCCATGTGCCCAAACCATTTCAAAACACCCTCTTCTGCTCTCTCAACCACGCTCTTTTTATTTCCACACATCTCTCTTACCCTTACGTTACTTATTCGATCAAACCACCTCACACCACACATTGTCCTCAAACATCTCATTTCCAGCACATCCATCCTCCTGCGCACCACTCTATCCATAACCCACGCCTCGCAACCATACAACATTGTTGGAACCACTATTCCTTCAAACATACCCATTTTTGCTTTCCGAGATAATGTTCTCAACTTCCACACATTCTTCAAGGCTCCCAGAATTTTCGCCCCCTCCCCCATCCTATGATCCACTTCCGCTTCCATGGTTCCATCCGCTGCCTGATCCACTCCCAGATATCTAAAACACTTCACCTCCTCCAGTTTATCTCCATTCAAACTCACCTCCCAATTGACTTGACCCTCAACCCTACTGTACCTAATAACCTTGCTCTTATTCACATTTACTCTTAACTTTCTTCTTTCACACACTCTACCAAACTCAGTCACCAGCTTCTGCAGTTTCTCACATGAATCAGCCACCAGCGCTGTATCATCAGTGAACAACAACTGACTCACTTCCCAAGCTCTCTCATCCCCAACAGACTTCATACTTGCCCCTCTTTCCAAAACTCTTGCATTCACCTCCCTAACAACCCCATCCATAAACAAATTAAACAACCATGGAGACATCACACACCCCTGCCGCAAACCTACATTCACTGAGAACCAATCACTTTCCTCTCTTCCTACACGTACACATGCCTCACATCCTCGATAAAAACTTTTCACTGCTTCTAACAACTTGCCTCCCACACCATATATTAATTAGATAATTAAAACTATCAGAGTCGTTATTCTTTCTCACAAATTAAGAGTTAAGCATTCCTAGTTTAGGAAAAAACATTATTTACTGGACTGGCCAAATCTACATTCAAGTGGCAGGGGAGCATCAAAGGAGGCAGTGGGCATCACTGATGCACTTAGTTTGGGGCTAAGGGAGTGCAAGTATTGTCCACCACGGTCATGAGCAGGTAATTGACAACCTCAATACATTTCAAGAATGGCAATTGCCTATTTGTTATTGCCTACCTATACTGAACATGGAGGAAGTTTTGCACTTGTGGGACCACCTCTTTGAACACTTTCTACTGTTGTACAAAGTCATAGATTTGTGCATGCTGTCTGCATTAATCATGTCTTCATAATGTTGTGTGTGTGTGTGTGTGTGTGTGTGTGTGTGTGTGTGTGTGTGTTTAAGCAAACATATGTGCTGATTCATAATCATGTTTATGTTTTCTTATGCTTTTTGCTCTTTGCTGGTGTTTGCTTATACCTCTGTGATGATTACTCTGTAAAAGTTAAATTTACAGAATGAGGTGCAACAAACCTTTTTCTTAGACTGCTCAACAGCTTTCTTTTCTGTAAGTGATGCTCCAGTATTTTGTGAAATATACTGTTGTTCCCTTAGTGTCTGATTATCTGTACATAATGAAAGAATAATAATGTTAAATTCAGACTCACATACACTTAAAATCATCAAGGCACATTTAACATTATTAAGACCATTTCATAAAAAAGTACGCTTTTCATGGTAAAGTACCAGTCATAAATAAAAAAAACTACTTAAAATTCAGCAACTTAAGTTCAGCATGTGAAACATGATTTTCAGGTAATGATAAACTAAGCATATAATGCTTTAAACATGAGCAAAATGTAAATGCTAAGTAGCCAGATGAATAACGTTCAAATTTCATCGAGAGATAATAATATCCATAAGGTCCTTCAATGCTCACTATCAATTTCCTCCTGGAGCTCGCTTACGGACGAGTGAATGGCTGATGCATCAGGATCAGTTGATTCAGCCTGAGCTCCATCATTGCCATCCATCTGAAATTAAACACATCTGTAAAGACCTTGGCCAATGAAATATCTAGGCGCTGACATTCAATGGCTCATGTTCCCTTGTATGTGTTATCATTGAAATAATAGTTTAATTTTTCAAGCAGTATACAAAACAAGCTTTCAGAGTTGGTTACGACTGTAACAAGAAACATGATGAGCTATTTTGTTTCTGTGAAACTTGCTTAAACACTGGAAATGCACATGTCCTTGAAAAAAAAAATGCAATGCCTGGGTATGCTTCATTTATAAAATGACAGTAGAAAGAAAGTTGTAGTGTTTTGCTGTTCATCAAAATCTTTCTTAATACCATAATGAAATACGTTGAGGCCCTGAATAAAATCAACCTCATGTTTGTGAGAAAAAGGGAAAAGTTTTTTATAAAAAATAAAAAACTGTCTTTACAAACTCCAAGTACAAATACCACAGGTAGATGAATAATCCTATGTCAGGCCAATGATTAAAGGTCCAGTACACTTGTACACATGACTGTTTCTCAGGTGTACTTTATATTGGAGAAGAGATATTTAGTTCATGGAGACGATGTGCTGTATGAAGCAATGGTATTATCCATATTTGAAAGATAAGTCTTCAATGAGGTTAAAACCAGCAGCTGCAGCTGGTTATATAAGGTGATTCAGTCTAATCATACATGCATTACCTGGGTTTTCAGTAGGGTCTAATGAAACATAGGGTATCAGAAAAACAACACCTGCTGTTGTACTTTTTAGTTCAATGGTCAGGCTCAGAGAAATTCAAAGTATTATGTTTTAAAAGAACATGTTAGATCAGACACATTGTTTACACCATGCAGTCTGTATTACAAGTGAATTATAAACTGTTCCTGATCTTATACAGTACTCTTTATCTAACAAAAAATGACACTGCAAACGAGCTTATTATGATAAAAATATAACATATCAGTCTATGACCAAAGGAGGGAGTTACTCCCAGGGTGGCATCTGTGCAAAATGTATGATCTATGGTCAAAAATGACAATTGGAGCTAGGATCCAGTAAAAAATAAAGCAGTGGGATAAAAGCCACCTTTTCTATCTATCTATTCGTATTTCTGACGCCGTTACCTCCTGGAACTCACTCAAAGGACAACAGAGTCTCCATAACTACTGAACTTGAACACTAGTGCCACTTCTCAGCCTTTACTGCCTCACCCTTAACAGGTCACTTGCAGAAAGCTAGTGCAGCTTTTGCAGAGGCTCCTAGCTTATGTTCCTACTACTTTTACCTAACGTGTCTCCTTACTGTTCCAATCTACTCATTCTACCTAATGCTCCTGTCTCATGTTTCTACCTACTACTTTTACCTAAAGCCACCTTTTATGGGGGATAACATGCGTCTTCCTAAAGACATATCTCAAGAGCCCTATACGTAACCATTTCAATGTAGCAACCCATGTGAGAAACCCAGTACATGTGTTCATCACATAGAGGATAAACTGTAAGTATCTCCACAATGCAGTACTTTGCCTAGTCAGAATGTTTCAGGTTTGGTATTCAATACATTTTTCATAACTGCTAATAAACAGCTCATGCAATCCTTTACCAGTCGAATAACTTTCTTCAGACTTGGGACATAAACTCCAGGTAATAACATCAAACATCAACATTTCCACATATTTCAAGTAAACTCTTCTTTACACACGATAGACAAGTTAAATGCAGCATGCACAACATTCCAATATTCATCATACCAAATTTACGACACCGTTCAAGAGCTTATCTTCACCGACCTTCTTTCGTTTTGGGCCTTGTTCTCTTTCTGCACCATCTTCTAATTTGTTCTTGGTAGACTGTTTTCAACAAGAGAGAGAATAATCCATCACAATCCTTATTACAGCACACTTACTTAAAAATAATGTCTGAAGTAAATACAATACTTGTGAGATATCTCAGTCTATCAAAATCAAATGTGGCTATATGATACTAATACTATCTTCAAAGCATGTAATGTGCAATGTATTCTTCTATTCTTTCTCAGAATAATAATCAAAGCTCCAATAAGTAGCCACATGATATTATCTCTAAGAACAATGGAATTTTCAAAGATCTAATACCTGGAAAATCCATATAAAAAAAATCCTGTTATAACACAACTCCTCATCGATCTACTATCCTTTGATATTTACTTTGCCTTCTTTCACCTTAGAATGTTTTCCAGTTAATAAACCTGAAATGACATGCCATGACAACTGGAATCCTATTTGGACATGTGTGCAGATAAAAAAAAATGCATGAACTTACAAGGAAACCTAAACAATTTCCAAAGCTAGTATGACACACTATTGAATAAATTTGACCCAAGTAAGTGTAATGTGGATGGAATAAACTGAAAGTATATGGGTAAGCAAATACTTAGTAAGCTGTTCTCATCCAACAATAGGCCAAAATTAGAATAAGCTTCTCAAGTTTTGTCACAGCATCTACGGAAGCACAGTGCAGAAGAAAGCAACAAAGATGGTATAAGAATTAAGACAGCTAAGTTACTGGGAGAGAATATGAGCCTTAAAAAACTGCCCATCAAGGAACAGAGAAGAGTGACGAGTGTCCTGCTTACAATCTATAGATTCTTAAACCAGACTGATGATGAAGACAGTGAAAAGATCTTTGAAATATGTAGTAACAGAACAAGAAGACAACATGAGGTACTTTTTATAGTATAAGAATGGTGCATGATGGAATAAACTGAATGAGAAAATGGTTTAAAAAGTTGTACAAGAGTGGACTTTGTTCAGGGGATGGGGCCCAATGAGTGTAAACCTAACTCCCCCCACCATAAAGTACAAAATAAGTGATTACACGCCAAATCACACACACACACACACACACACACACACACACACAAACACACACCACACACACCACAAACACACACAACACACACACACACACCTTGGGAGAATAGTTAAAAAGACCAACAGTCTTCTGACAAATATTAGAATTGCATTAAAGGTCACTGATAAGGAAATAGTTAGCAAGCAGTTCACCTCCTACATAAGGCAAAAACTGGAATATACTTCTCAGTTTGGTCACAGCACCTTTAAAACATGAAGAGCTAACACAGGAGGTCCAGAGGAGGCAACAAACAAAGAACCAGATATAATGCAGCTAAGAAACAAGGAAAAGCTAGAGGCTTTACATTTGCTCATCATGGCAGAGAGAAGAGTGGGCAGTGCTGTTATCACAACCACTGAATTTTCAAAAGACAAATGATTCTATGGTGAACAGTTCTTCATAACATATAGAAATAAAACAACTTGGCGACAAACATAAAACTGAGCAAGAAACTTGTTGAAATTACGTAAATAAAATATCATATATCAAAAAGGCAGAAGATGAATGGGATGGACTGAATGAAGATATATGTGAGTAACACATAATAGTTTAAAAAGGTGTACGACATGAAAGGGTTCAAGGTATGGGGTCCCACAAGTGTAAAACTCCCTATCTGCATAACAATGGCTGCGTGGTGAGCCAGCACTTCAGTGGTTGTCGAGTTGCAATCCTCTGACCCAGGTAGCTGTCTTATCTTTCTGCCTCACCCAAACATGGACCACTAGTATCCTGTCAACAAACATACAATCTATCCATCACAAAAAACAATTAACAGCAATTAACTCACACAACTCATTCTTTGTAACTGTACATTTTCTTATGGTGAGTGCTATGTGCTAACTCTGCCTTTTGGCAAAATAGTACGAGCAATAGGTAGAAGTAGTAGGTAGGAGCATTAGGTAGAAGTAGCAGGTAGGAACGTTAGGCAGCAGCATTAGGAAGAAGAAGTCAGTAGGAACATCAGGAAGAAACCTCTGCAAAAACTGTGCTAGACTTGCCTTCTGCGAGTGGCCTCTTAAGAGTGAGGCAGTATAGGCTAAGAAGTGCTAAGAAGTGGCACTGAAGTTCACTAGTTATGGAGACTAATGCTGTGGCCACTCTCTTGAGGGAATTCCAGAAGGGAACAGGCATCAGAAATATAGATAGACAGACAAATAGAGTGGTAAATGAATGAGATGAACTGGATGGGAATACATGTGGATAACATATAATAGTTAAAAAAAAGACTGTACGACACTACAGGGTTCAAGATACAGGGTCCCACACATGTAAAACTCCCTGTCCATAAAATGTAAATAGGTAATCAAATAGTACAGTCCTAGTGATAAAGAAAATTCTTGTTAGAAATATGTCAAAAAGTATCTTTACAAGAGTGGTAGATGAATGGAATGGACTGAATGAGAAAACAATGAATGTTGACAGCAAACAAAAATCTAAATAGTTGCATGATAAAAGAACAGGGCTCAAGAGATGGGACCCCAGAAGAGTACGACTCCACAAGTGTAAAATCTTCTGGCAAACCAAATATACCAACTTTAAACTGGTCTGCAGCTGAGGACTGTGAGGAATGACTGCTTGAAAGTAGAATGGGCAGTGGCATAAAGGGCCACGCCACTTGGTCTGTTTCGTGTTTGCTGACATTATTCAGAAGTTCATGTGATGCTCACACATGGGTGTGACTGGTATATTTCAAGCAAAATACTAAACCTAAAGATAGATAAATCACACCTGCATGGAAGATGAAGTGAGACTTTCATAGGTTTCTTTATTTCAAAAGGGTTTCACATCCTTTTACATTAATCAACCCCATATTTTCCTTGATATAAGCCACATCACTGTCATTTTAACAGACTAAATCATAATGCTCCAAATCACACTCTGCACTTCTCATGGTATTTTCCAACCACTCACTAACAGTGTAGAACATGTCACTCAATATGTGGAGTTAGTTTGGATGCATGGCTCAGCTGATAATTTACCAAAACCATCATAACACAAAAATCCCACCTAACCTTTCCTAGCCATGATGTACTTTGTAACAGAAATATTTTTTTATATATTTTTTTTTATTTTGCTTTGTCGCTGTCTCCCGCGTTTGCGAGGTAGCGCAAGGAAACAGACGAAAGAAATGGCCCAACCCATCCCCATACACAATGTATATACATACACGTCCACACACTCAAATATACATACCTATACATCTCAATGTACACATATATATACACACACAGACACATACATATATACCCATGCACACAATTCACACTGTCTGCCTTTATTCATTCCCATCGCCACCTCGCCACACATGGAATACCATCCCCCTCCCCCTCATGTGTGCGAGGTAGCACTAGGATAAGACAACAAAGGCCCCATTCGTTCACACTCAGTCTCTAGCTGTCATGCAATAATGCCCGAAACCACAGCTCCCTTTCCACATCCAGGCCCCACACAACTTTCCATGGTTTACCCCAGACGCTTCACATGCCCTGATTCAATCCACTGACAGCACGTCAACCCCGGTATACCACATCGATCCAATTCACTCTATTCCTTGCCCTCCTTTCACCCTCCTGCATGTTCAGGCCCCGATCACACAAAATCTTTTTCACTCCATCTTTCCACCTCCAATTTGGTCTCCCACTTCTCCCCGTTCCCTCCACCTCCGACACATATATCCTCTTGGTCAATCTTTCCTCACTCATTCTCTCCATATGCCCAAACCATTTCAAAACACCCTCTTCTGCTCTCTCAACCACGCTCTTTTTATTTCCACACATCTCTCTTACCCTTACATTACTTATTCGATCAAACCACCTCACACCACACATTGTCCTCAAACATCTCATTTCCAGCACATCCACCCTCCTGCGCACAACTCTATCCATAGCCCACGCCTCGCAACCATACAACATAGTTGGAACCACTATTCCTTCAAACATACCCATTTTTGCTTTCCGAGATAATGTTTTCGACTTCCACACATTCTTCAAGGCTCCCAGAATTTTCGCCCCCACCCCACCCTATGATCCACTTCCGCTTCCATGGTTCCATCCACCGCCAGATCCACTCCCAGATATCTAAAACACTTTACTTCCTCCAGTTTTTCTCCATTCAAACTTACCTCCCAATTGACTTGACCCTCAACCCTACTGTACCTAACAACCTTGCTCTTATTCACATTTACTCTTAACTTTCTTCTTTCACACACTTTACCAAACTCAGTCACCAGCTTCTGCAGTTTCTCACATGAATCAGCCACCAGCGCTGTATCATCAGCGAACAACAACTGACTCACTTCCCAAGCTCTCTCATTCACAACAGACTTCATACTTGCCCCTCTTTCCATAACTCTTGCATTTACCTCCCTAACAACCCCATCCATAAACAAATTAAACAACCATGGAGACATCACACACCCCTGCCGCAAACCTACATTCACTGAGAACCAATCACTTTCCTCTCTTCCTACACATACACATGCCTTACATCCTCGATAAAAACTTTTCACTGCTTCTAACAACTTGCCTCCCACACCATATATTCTCAATACCTTCCACAGAGCATCTCTATCAACTCTATCATATGCCTTCTCCAGATCCATAAATGCTACATACAAATCCTTTGTGTGTGAAAGAAAGTGAGAGTAATGTGAATAAGAGCAAGGTTATAGGTACAGTAGGTGAGGGTCAAGTCAATTGGGAGGTGAGTTTGAATGAGAAAAACTGGAGGAAGTGAGTGTTTAGATATCTGGAGTGATCTGCAGCGAGGAACCATGGAAGGGAGTGGATCATAGGTGGGAGGGCGAAAATTTTGGAGCCTTGAAAAATGTGTGGAAGTCGAGAACATATCTCGAAAGCAAAATGGTAGTTTGAGGAATATGTTCCAACATGCTGATATGGTTGCGAGGCGTGGGCTATGGATAAGATTGCGCAGGAGATGGATGTGCTGGAAATGAGATGTTGAGACATTGTGGTGTGAGGTGGTTTGATCGAGTAAGTAACGTAAGGTAAAAGATGTGTGGAAAAAAAAGAGCTGGTCGAGAGAGCAGAAGAGGGTGTTTTGAAATGGTTTGGCACATGGGAGAATGATGAGGAAGATGACCAAGAGATATATGTGTCGGAGTGAGGAACGAGAAGAGGAGACCAATTGAGTGGAAAGATGAGTGAAAAGATTTGTGTGACGGGCTGAACATCAGGAGGTGAAAGGAGGGCAAGAAATAGAGTGAATTGGAGTCTGTGGTATACAGGGGTTGACGTCTGTCAGTGATTGAAGCAAGGCATGTGAAGCGTCTGGTAAACCATGGAAAGCTGTGTAGGTATGTATATTGCGTGTCTGGACGTGTGTATGTACATGTAGGGGGGGTGGCCATTTCTTTCGTACGTTTCCTGCGTACCTCGCAAACCGGGAGACAGCGACAAAGTATAAAAAAAAAAAAAAAAAAAAAATCCATTTGCTTTTCTAAGTATTTCTCATACATCTTCAAAGCAAACACCTGATCCACACATCCTCTACCACTTCTGAAACCACACTGCTCTTCCCCAATCTCATGCTCTGTACATGCCTTCACCCTCTCAATCAATACCCTCCCATATAATTTACCAGGAATACTCAACAAATTTATACCTGTGTAATTTGAGCACTCACTCTTATCCCCTTTGCCTTTGTACAATGGCACTATACATGCATTCCACCAATCCTCAGGCACCTCACCATGAGTCATACATACATTAAATAACCTTACCAACCAGTCAACAATACAGTCACCCCTTTTTTAATAAATTCCACTGCAGTACCATCCAAACCTGCTACCTTGCCGGCTTTCATCTTCCGCAAAGCTTTTACTACCTCTTCTCTGTTTACCAAATCATTTTCCCTAACCCTCTCACTTTGCACACCACCTCGACCAAAACACCGTATATCTGCCACTCTATCATCAAACACATTCAACAAACCTTCAAAACAGAAATATACCAACATTAAACTAGTCTGCTTTAAGGGATCATGCAGAATGGTTAGGAACTATAGTTAAGTAAATCAATCTTGATTGTTAGGAAGGTTATACAAGGTCTTCTCAGGCTGGTAATTCTTAAAAAGTGATTCAAATTATTCTAATATACCATAAGCAATCTCCTTAGTTTCCCTGATATTCATAAACCATCACCTACCCTAATACTGTAGCTCATCAACTATGACTCTCCAAATCACACTGCACAACTCAGTTCTTAAATAAACTAGCACTGTAAAACAAAATCATTGTACATCCAGAGTTAACTTTGATGAACGGATAAACTGATAATCTACTAATGTTCAGTTAAATGATGTATAAGCAGGCTAAACACTGTCAACCTCATCTGCATTAATTAGTCAAACCTTTGAAAATCTCGCCTAACTGCCTCTAGCAGTCAAAATTCATAGAAATACACCAAAGTTAAATGTTGTCTGCCACTAGGGATCAAATGGGATGGAAGACGGTTGCTTGTAAGGCTACCAGGAGGTGGCGTGTACAGCCACTTGACCTGTCATCTGTTTGCCAGCACATTGCATGATGCTAAATCTGAGACATGTCTGGGATATTCTGACATTTTAAAAATATTGAAAATCAAGTGAAAAATCTGCTCAATGGTTCTGTTTATTTTTCACACGTGCTTCCCCTACATTCAATTAAATCCACATTTTGCTGATAATCATTACCCTTAGGTACATTACCTTATTGAAATTCATCGCATAAAATATCATGTTTCATATTGTGCTCTACAACTTTTATTCTATTCACTAAACATCATGCTACCATTACAAAACAGTCACCCTTTATCCAACGCTGCTATCAGTGTCGCTTAACTTATAAATCATCAAATAACATCTGACTCATTAATGCTGAATATTCAGCTAAATAACTATTTTCCCATTTTGTAAAATGAAACACGTTAAAAGTCTAGTTCAGCTCCCCAGTGTTTTTAACTTCGGATATTAAGGGATTCTGTTCAGCTAGTGTAGTGCGTTTTAAGTCATGGAGCATGATCTTCAGTCTTGTCTTTCAATGAAAGATATGAAGTACAGCAACAGTAGAGGATGTTACATAAATGAATAAACAATTTTTTTTTTCCGGTCTCCTGCGTTTGCGAGGTAGCGCAAGGAAACAGACGAAAGAATTGGCCCAACCCACCCCCATACACACGTATATACATACACATCCACACGCAAATATACATACCTACACAGCTTTCCATGGTTTACCCCAGACGCTTCACATGCCCTGATTCAATCCACTGACAGCACGTCAACCTCGGTATACCACATCGATCCAATTCACTCTATTCCTTGCCCTCCTTTCACCCTCCTGCATGTTCAGGCCCCGATCACATAAAATCTTTTTCACTCCATCTTTCCACCTCCAATTTGGTCTCCCACTTCTCCTCGTTCCCTCCACCTCCGACACATATATCCTCTTGGTCAATCTTTCCTCACTCATTCGCTCCATGTGCCCAAACCATTTCAAAACACCCTCTTCTGCTCTCTTAACCACGCTCTTTTTATTTCCACACATCTCTCTTACCCTTACATTACTTGCTCGATCAAACCACCTCACACCACACATTGTCCTCAAACATCTCATTTCCAGCACATCCACCCTCCTACGCACAACTCTATCCATAGCCCACGCCTCACAACCATACAACATTGTTGGAACCACTATTCCTTCAAACATACCCATTTTTGCTTTCCGAGATAATGTTCTCGACTTCCACACATTCTTCAAGGCTCCCAGGATTTTCGCCCCCTCCCCCACCCTATGATTCACTTCCGCTTCCATGGTTCCATCCGCTGCCAGATCCACTCCCAGATATCTAAAACACTTTACTTCCTCCAGTTTTTCTCCATTCAAACTTACCTCCCAATTGACTTGAACCTCAAACCTACTGTACCTAGTAACCTTGCTCTTATTCACATTTACTCTTAACTTTCTTCTTTCAAACACTTTACCAAACTCAGTCACCAGCTTCTGCAGTTTCTCACATGAATCAGCCACCAGCGCTGTATCATCAGCGAACAACAACTGACTCACTTCCCAAGCTCTCTCATCCAGAACAGACTGCATACTTGCCCCTCTTTCCAAAACTCTTCAATTCACCTCCCTAACAACCCCATCCATAAACAAATTAAACAACCATGGAGACATCACACACCCCTGCCGCAGACCTACATTTCCTTTCCCTACACATACACATTTTTTTTTTTTCCAAAAGAAGGAACAGAGAATAAACAAATATATATATATATATATATATACATTCATAAGTTTGGGGCAATGCCTTCCAAGGTTCCCTAAATGTAGATTGTGATATACAGTTATCTCTCTCATCTGCACACTACACAATACAGACTCAGTGATTTCTGCTATTCCCAGCATTATTCAGTTATCAGGTTAATCCCCTTAAGATGCAAATCAATACATCTATATTTACAGACATTCAAAATAACTCTTGACATGTCTGCATAATGATGCATGGTGCCATTCAGTGAAGCAAATACCCTCAATAAGAAAATAATTAGCCACTGCTAGACCCTATAATCATATAATCTTTTTTTAAACCTTTCAATCCATAAGCAAAATTACAAATTCAATAAACATCTACAGATTATGAATACATTATCTGGTGGATTTTTGCAGCAGCTATCCAGGTCATCTTCAACAAAAGACCAAAACCACATACATCACAATAAATGGTATAATAAAAAATATATTCAGAAACAACCAGGACATGTAGAGCAAGGGAATTTATGTATGACGCATTGGTAGCTGGTGAGGTTTGTGTTACTATAAAAAGAACGAAGTGCCATCTAGCAAGACATGTCAATGCCAGACAGAGCAGTACTCACTGCTTAGTTATGCACTCTAAGTAGAAGCCTGCTAATCTACCTGTGGGTAAATGGATGCTTACATTGCTAATTTGTCATCTATTTTCACATAATCTTTCATCTCAAAAAGAAATTTTTTTCACTTGAAAAAAACCCAATTCTTATAGACTAGGAGGTATGGCAATGCATCATTAGGTTAGAAATTATTCACAATTCATAAAAATTCATACAGGAAAACAATAAACCGTTAATCTTTCTTTTACTTTCATACTTTGCCATTTCCCACTTCAGTGAGGTAATGCCGGGAAGAGATGAATAAAAGGCCCAATTCAGACACATCCATTTCCAAGCTGTCGTATGTAATGCACTGACACCAAAGACCCCTATCCATAACCAGACCTTGCTTCATATGCCCTCGTTTAGGGAATAAGATAATACCATAAATTTCTTTAGTCATCAGGTGTATTACACATATTTATCATCAACTCTACTGCAATCCACCTGAATATTGGTCGTACGATGGTAATTCGTGGTACTTGAAGTTTAGGGATTCCAGCTATCTAAAGCATGGTCATTTGCGTATATCCATGCGCATGGACATTCACAAATTATTTGTCGACTACCGTAGGTGTCTTGTGTTCTAGCTGACAAACACGAGATAAAAGTGGTAACAAAAGATTCCTTTCACTCGAAACACTTGGTATAGTTTTGCCCTACATTCTCACCCTAATTCAAAGCATTGCACAATTCGTGGGAGCCAGAGATGCTACAGTTGAAAACCGACACTCTGTATCCAGTCTACAAAGAAGTCTATAGGGTACGGAATTCCAGTACAACACATTCATTCATTTTCAAATAAAATCATTAGATCTTTATTAGTTCTAATGACATTGTAGATTATACCAAATTTTCACATTAATTAACATTTTCCCTGATGTACATAACTCACTGACCCGTATAAATGTCGTTCAGTAAAATGCCACGTTCCACCTCAATCTCTGCACGTGTTACACCTTTTCTCTAAACACAGCACTAATCGTGCAGAGCCCAATCAGACATTATTCAAAACCAACATTGACACGAAGCTATTGTATATAATTTCTTACATCAGTTCGGCCTGGGGGGGGGGTGAGCCACTCCACCAAAATCCGCAAGTTACATTCCCCCTAAAGAAGAACATCGCCATTAAGCATTTACCAAAAATAGCCCCGTGATGCAAGGGCAATAATTAATCATATTACTAGGTATAATATTGTAATAAGGAGAGATCCCTCGTGCTCATACTTACTCCTCCCCCATGATCCATGACAGACCACCTCCCCCCCTAATCAAGCAGCTCCTCCCCCCCCAAATCAAGCAGCTCCCACACCGTAACATTTTAATCACTCGACCCAGAATTATCCACCCAAGTAGACACCTAAATCCATCATCATCTTCCACTTCCAATTCAACCTAAATACCTCGCAAGGTGTGGGGTAAAACCCATTTCAAAAGTTCGTTCCACCTTTTTTATTTTTGGCAAGTCGACCCACGACGAGAATAGGAACACTCCCTAAAAAAAAAATATAAAATTTCCACCATTAATTCCCGCAAATGTCTTTGAAAACCTGTCCTAATTTTTTCCCCTCAAGGACGGCCTTCATCTTCTGCACTCACCTTTATCCTCCCTGGATCCTTTTTCCCATCTCCAGCTTCCATAACTACACATAGGGTTCCCAGTCAGTCATAACTGACCACATCACTAACTTTGTTTTGGCTAAGTACTCACAAATCCGGCCCGTTCGTCTAGTCAAACCACTGCGCCTAAAAAAAAAAATATATTTTTACTTTTTTTTAGCTTTTAAATCTTGATCAGAGAAACTTTATCATTTGATCCTTTTTAGTCTCACTACAGTGTATATTGAGTGAATTATACTGAAGTTTCTTTTATGTTTATTCTATTATATCTATAAATGTATCTAAAGGGATGACAAATTCTACGTCTTAGTTATCTGGCCTCAACTTTGACTCAAAGCTCTTTATATCAAAAATGAAAATTTATCCTTATTCAGCATACAGTTGACTAACATCACATATATGTAAGTTTACAGACCTTTTAATATTTTTTTAACACATATACCAATGAATCGTACATCCATCAGATGCACTTCGAAAATTTGAATACGTTCTAACTGAAAAATTTTCTTTCTCACATTACGTGGAAACTACTTCATGTCAGTTATGCTAATATAGATTTTTATTGTCTTTCGGAAAATGACAAGGCGATATGAAATAGTTTTTTATACTCATATATTAAAGTGCATTTGTTATCATTGACACCACATTAAAAATATTATCTTGGCTTCCAGTTCAATACTTGAACACTGGGCATTGCACACATTACATTCGTCTGAACACAATTACACAAAAATTACATTAGTTTCATCAAGTATTGGTCGCTTTATATATACACATTCCACTTCACATCATGGCGACATTATTCCCCGCCCCACACACAAATAACCGTTGGGCTGTTTAGAAATCATCTCGGCGGAGCAGACATCATGTAGTCTCATAATATTTACTTTGTTTAACCTCTTAAATAATCCCTTGTGTCACATCAGCAATTGTTATCATTCCTGTAGTACGTGCAGATAAGCACATACCTCAGAACACAATTGTTCTCTGGCCTTTATCATCACCACCTCCCCCCCCCCCCAACACACACACACACACACACACACACACCACCTTTCTTGACAACAGTTATTTCTATAATGTCTCATTTGTACCGTTTCACTCCCTGTATAACACCATTTTTAACGTAGATGATAGTATAACGTACAAAATACTGATATTACATACACCTACATAGTCTAAAATTAGTTCAACTATTATCATACCACATATACTCATTCTTGTCTTCACACTTGAACAACGTCCTTGACATGGGAATTTAGAATTATCTTCAACAGCGGGAACATCCCACCCACAGTGGCACATATAAATATCAACACGAGAGGATCTATTGACACGAGATTAAATTATATATTCTTACACAATCCCCTCATAGACAAAGTTCCCAACATTAAATGATTCTAACGCTCTTGTCCCATCAACAATTATATAAACCTCCTTTCCAACTGTATACAATAAACTGATGTGTAAATTTGGTGTTTTGTTGTGTATTTTCATTGATGTATACAACGGGATCACATCCCCCTATAGATTTCCCCTGTAGTCTTTCCCATGGCAATATTGTCCCTAGAAATCTCCCCATTATTTTCCCCTAGCCTCCTGGCCTCTCTTTCCCTGATCTTCACCAACACTGGAAGACCCTCTTTAGTACGACATTCCACGCCTTAATTAACTGGCCCGACTTTTGTATAATTTCTCCTCCTTAAACAGTGGTTCTTCCCCTGTCCTCAAATATCATTTAATGTCACAATCCCTTTCATTCACAAACTCGCTAAATCTTCACTACGTTCTATGGTTAACATTGTCCCAACCCGTCATGTACTTTGAGGTCATAATTACGCCTAACTAGCGCGAAACTGGTTCCATAGCTAACTCATTTACCTCCAATGGTGATCCAATGAATAGTGCGCTACTTGCATGAATACTTACATTTCCTGTGTACTTAACAAACGAGCTTATTTAAGCCTCCCTTCCTGTAATTAAATAGGTGATTTATTCCTACACAATCAAAAGTCATAAAGAAACAGACGCCACATTTAAACCATTTCCAATACTCACTATCTTTGGAGCTAAACTCGTTACGTCTTGCGTTTAAATCACCCTTATCCTCTACCAATGTGGGGCCACGAAACTAACAATTTCAAATTTAAGTAAATTTTCACTTAACCATTTATCCTAGTCTAATATAATGGCTTCGACCTCGCTCAACCTGACTCGTATAAACTAAGTTCATTCAAATTTCGTTGTGGGTTCTCATAATTCTATTGGTCCACCATTACACAAACACAGACAATCCCTAATGTATATAATAGTATTTACAGGTGAATTTTGATGGTTCTTCAAGGGGCAATAGTTAATCCCATTACGAATCCATGTTTCCCCGACTGCCACTATGTCAACATCATTACCTCATACACAACTCTGATTGCTCTGATTGTTATTATGGCTGTAACTACGATTTCCTACATCCGTTCCCTAATGTTGTCTTTTTTTCCCCATCTTCCACATTCAATGCAACAGCCACTTTGCTCTGGGATTCACTTAAGATGTTAATTACCATGTTAACTTCCTCCACACCCGAACCTCTTCAAATGTATACCTTGGCTGCCACTTTCTTTATATTCTCTAGTGTATTAATCGCCCCTAAACTATCAGTTTCCCTCCTCCTCCTCCTGCAGCCTAGCCACTTTGACTTACCCAAACACTGTGAACATCCTGTGGTCTGTGATGCTCCTTTTTATTCCCTGCCTGACGATGTAGTGGCGCTGCCGCTGGCTTCCCTCGATTTACTTTGTGTTGGAGACTAACCAAGCAAGTGTTAGCCTTCTGCTGCTGGCGGGTTACTACACCTGTGCAGCGAGAGGAACCGCGAACCAGGTTCCGAGACAAGCTTCGATACTGCTTCTCCTGTGTCGGCTTCTTCTTAATGGCTGTTTTCCCCCACCAACAAACTGTCTGTTTCTTTCGTCATCTTTTCAATACATCAGCAAACATTTTAAGTTCTTCTCTTACCACACTTGAACGTCCCTGCATCAGGAACCTAACCACAATTACAAGACTTAGGGGCGGATTTTCTTTGTACACTCCTGACATCTTTAATCCTTATGTTCATAACGACGTAAACTTCACCAAAGAGGCGGAAGATCAACAAACTCCCGTACCTTCCACCAGCCATTTTCAGGCACCCCGAGTCTGTCTGGGATCACTTCCATACTCGCCTTCTCTTGTCCGTACACCACTTGACATTTTGCCAACACGTCATCACTATGCACCAAAACCAACGCCCCGATCCACAGCCTTATTATAAGGTGTTATTAAGACACATGTATTTCTGGGGTCCACTAATACCGCATTCCCAACGATCGTTAGCTGTTCCATAGTGTCTAAAGAACGGTCGAAACTCCTGATGCTCCGCTGTCAGTTATGAGGCCCACACACGCCTCTGGGCCACTGAAAATACAGCGGCTTCCTGTCAGGGTTCACCTTCCTGCACACAACAATGTCGTCCCTCTCTCGGGCACGACCCTTGACCACATGAGTCTCCCACAGCTGAGAATAATCTAAATCACAAACTCCTTGGTCCTTTCAGAGCGCCGCGCCTCTCTCGCCTTCATCGTCGAACTCAATGTCCATGTCTTCTGTCCTCTCAGAAGGTCGAACCAGATTCTATCAAAGTTCCACAAGGTCGAATCACATATTCTGAGCGCAGATACGAGCACTTCCCTCACCCAGCCATGGCTGAGGTGGGACTGTGTCTATCTTTTTCTTTCATCGTCTCATGAAACACTCTGGGTCATTAATGGTTAACTATAGGTTTAACAATGAAGGGTAACTGGTTCAAAGGTTATGTAGGCTTGAAGTCTTGCAAAGACCAGGTGGAGAGGCAATGCAACTAAAAGATCCTTCAAGGATTTCAGAAACCATAAACAAGATACCCATATTTCAAGATGGATTTATATTGCGCTCTCCTTAGAATTATACATATTAATAGCGATCCATTAGCAATGGAGAACACTTGGGGATAAGTGGGTAGAATTGAATACTTTCCATGTATTTTCCCTGCGTGTTGTTATGATGGTGCGACTTAAAGGGTTGAAAACGGGGGGCTGGCAATCCCCCCTAACCCCTTCCGTTTTTTTGACTACTATTCAAAACAAAAAAAAAAAAAAAAAAAGGAACAGAGAAAGGGGGCCAAGTGAGGATATTCCCTCTAAGGATCAGTCCTCTGTACCTAACGCTACCTCGCTATTGCGGAAAATGGCGAATATGTATGAGAAAAAAAGAATTATCTTTAATGTTAACCTAAAGAAGGTGTTCAAGATAAATATTTTGTTGATTTATATATGACGTTGACAAACCTAAAGCCCAAGTAATCACAAACCATCAGCCATAATTCACAGATCTATAAACTTAAACCTAACAAAGCAGAGGGGGAGGATTAGATGATGTTGCTGAACATTCGCCAATGTCATACACGAGAACAATCTAGTGATGCACAAGCAAATCACATAGAAAAAAGCTATCATATAGTATAGCAACTATTTTTCTTCATTGATTAACTGTAACCCTATTATAAGTGTGACAACACTTTTTACTTATATGACATATCAGGTTTTGGCTTTGGTGTCAATTTTCTATACAGATTATGTTTAAGTGAGAAATGCAAATTTTAGAGGCGAGTGCGGTGATAGTGGACCTCAGCCGCATGTGAAATGGTATGGCACCAAAATAGTAACCCAGTACAAGACTGGATAGTGACGAATAAAGGAAACTAACATTTGATTGGTTGGTTGTTGTGGCCTTTGAAGGTACACAAGTGGGACAGATGTTTATCTAACACTTCAAACAACTCTTTGAATAAGCATTGGGAAACTACAATAGCATTCAGCTCCCTAATTACACGAGCTGTAAACATTGTCACATGAACAAGTGCAGCATTGATAGGGGGTAACTGCATTCCAAGGGGAAAAAGAATGCAGCAAGGATTGATTTGATATCCTCAGGTAAAAGGTTACATCGAGAGGGAAGGACAAAAAAGGAGAGAATCCATGGCATACAGGAAAATGAGGCATCATGACTGCACATCACCGTGACTGGCAGCCACAAAGAAGCTATCGGAAGCTGCAGGTGGAAAATACATCCCAAGAGTCATTTCATGGGGGATGGGACATATGCAGACAGCTCATGTGAGGAGTGGCCAAATCAGAACCTAAAAAACTAATAAAGAGAAGCAACATTTTGCTGTTAAAAAAAGATTTGGTTGAAGAAAGGAGACACCAAGAGAGTTAATACAGTGCTGGGCTTTTGATTCCATTTTGGCTTAAAGATAATGAAGAGCCACTCCATATATGCAAGTAGTACTACATACTGGAGTGAATGAGACTCCTGTAGATATAGAACAGCCATCTGCAAGAAAAATAATCATCGCACCTATCAAAAATCTCTAGTTACTGGGAATTAGTTTTGTGATGTTCACTACAGTATGTGAGATTTCAAGGACAATAGAGGATATGGTTATGACATACATGTATACATTATTGAAGGACTGAAGTGATATATTTTAAAATTACACACTAGGAAGTGAGTGATATTCAGAGTTAGATATACGTAGAAACTGCATTTTGGCGCTGTTGAATTTAACCAGATTACTGCTTCCCCACTCTGCAATATTGCGTTGGTCTGAATCAAGAAATATATTCATTGTGGGTAAAAAATGAGTATTGGAGTAAGGAGAGTGGGAAAAGGAGTTGGAGTGTGTGAAGTGAAAATATCAGTATAAGACTAAGAGGGATTGGAAGTTGAAAGGAGATCATTTACGGAGAGAGGAAAGGAGGAAAGTGAGAGAATGGAACCTTGAGGGACATGAAAACAAAAGTGTTTAAGAGTTTTGAAAATTCTCATGTTGGCAGAGAAGAGTACAATAATACAATAATTAGAAAGGTTGGAGCCATCTCCTATCTCAGTTATTGGCTGAACCAAGGCTTACTTGTATGAAGGGAATGTTTGGGTTCTTCCACAAAGATGAAATAAGTGAGCAAGGTTCAGTAATAGCTATGATGTGCACTCCTTTAGGACAAGAGGAGGTATGCCATATCATCCATATACCTTGTCTATCTGTAGCAGGGAGAGAACTTGGAAAACCTTGCATGAATAAAATATGGAAAGGGGACTTAGTAGGGTTCAGAAGGAGGTGGGGGAAAGGGGGGGGACATATGTGGAATCACCCAAGTTTGGAGGTGGGGGAAAGGGGGGGGACATATGTGGAATCACCCAAGTTGAATTAGAAGAAAATAAGATGCTGGAAAGAGAAGCATTATCAGCTGGAGAATCAATCATAAATTGATAATTTTGGAAAAGAGGTGGGAAGGTTGAATTACAGAAGTTGAAAATATTCTTGGTTAAAGTTTCTCATAGTTTTCAAGGCTGCCAGCTAAGCCCAGGTAATTGCCAAGGTAGCAGTGCACAAGGACTTTTCTCCAAAGTCAGTCACCCTCCAGCTATGCCAAGAACAGCACCTTTTCATAAGTTTTCCAAGAAGAAAACTTAGTGAAGGACCTAATGTTTTTTTTTTTCATTATACTTTGTCGCTGCCTCCCGCATTAGCGAGGTTTTCATTTGTTCAAGATGTCAAATGCTTGACTCTATGGAAAACAGCTGTGCAATATTTTTATCTAGCACTGATAAGCATACAGTAAGAAAAGGGGAGAATTTCATGGCCAGACACACAGTATATACAGGACATGAATCCTTTCACTATTTTTCTCTTAAGACCTGAGACCCTGCACCTAAATTTCCTTCTCCACCCTGTCTTCCATCCATCTTCTTCTCCAACATCACATGGAAATAAAGAACCATCACCAATTCTGATATTGTGATCAGCTCCAACATTTTTAATTGAAAGATTAATGTGAGCTTTAACCAAGAGCAAGACCTTGCCTATGTAATTTCTCCTATCACTATCAGTGTACCTGAAAATAGCCTACTGGGCAAGGATATCCTAATTTCAGATATCTAAATAACATTCAGGGGTATCAATCATATCATAATTTCCTTCTAATGTTATTTTCTCAAGTCATGAAATTTTATTGCATATACTTCAAGCATTAACATAAAATATTTTTATGCAAGACTGAGACCTATTTTGAAAAGTCCTTACAGAAGGGGGTTGCGTCTGCTCCACATGGGTTGCATTTTTTGGCCAAAACACATGTATAGACTCACCATGGAGACTGCTACCAAATTGTGCCGCTCCCAGTTCACTGAAGTGCAGTCCATCCTTCATTAACATAAACAGGATGTAGAAATGCTACCATAAGCCTAAGAATTCAACCCTCCTGAAAACAAAGGTTCTCTAGTCTCTTGTTTCCAGTGCCAATTATGGGAAGAACTCCTGGTATAATATTGTTAGTTTCATCTCGGAAACATTGAATAAGTAGGTGATATTTCTCCAACAGTTCCTCTGATCTCTCATTAACGTCATTAACACCTTCACATGGAAGACAAAAACATTTACAGAGTAAAGGATTCCTGAGGTAGAATTCCTCTAGCTGTCCTTGGATCACAGAGTGGCCAAAGAGCTATACCTCATATTCGTTGTCCTCAACATCATTCATTGCCTGAAGTTGATTTTTGGTCAACTGGCATCAGAGGTAAATATTTAATGGGTTTAGTACCTTGTTGTACCACGGGAAGGGTCAGCTTCCCAGGATAGTGTTCCTCACTGACGCAATTCCTCTGGGGTGTCTCAACCCCAACAGTACTGCTTTCTGACACTGATGGCCCACTTCCTGATGTATTCAGCAAGTTAGTTTTAATAATGTCCTGAAGGGCATCTATCCAGTGAGTTTGAGCAATCATTTCATCAGTAATTGTATTCAGCTTTTCGTACACAGTCTATCTGTACATGCAAAGCCTCACTAGATTATTGTAATCACTAGATTATTGTAAAACTGAATGGCAAACTTTCCACTGCACAAAGAAACACTGTTGAACTGCTAGCAAGCTGAAAACAGAAAAAAAATTCTATATTACAGAAAATAAAGCTTAATAGATGACTTGAAATGTGGTCATCAAACTTTTGACCTTAATGACACTGCCAAAGTTCCTTATGCTTCAGGCATTCACACAGTCTGGGTAAACCATGGAAAGGTTTGTGAGGCCTGGATGTGGATAGGGAGTTGTTGTTTCAATGCATTACACATGACGGCTGGAGACTGAGTGTGAACAAATGTGGCCTTTTTTGTCTGTTTGCCTGGCACTACCTTGCTGACACAGGGGGTGGCGATGCTGTTTCCTGTGGGGTGGAGTAGTGCCAGGAATGGATGAAGGCAAGCAAGTTTGAACATGTACATGTGTATATATACATATGTCTGTGTATGTGTATGTATGTGTGTATATGTTGATAGGTATATGTCTATGTATGTGTGCATATGTTAATATGTATATGAGCGAGCATGGGTGTTTATGTATATATATGTGCATATGAGTGTTTTCCATCTGTTTCCTGGCACTACCTCCCTGACACAGGAAATGGTGATCAAGTGTAATAAATAAATGATATATATACATGTCATAATCTACAGAACTTTTCAGCAGTACAATATGAAAAGTAACTAACAAACCTTTAGAAAAGGACAAAAATTCTATTTGAAAAGATGAAGAGATAACACAATAACACTACCTTGTATGCTATGCTAATGAGAGCATTCCACATTAACCTTATTGTTTAGATTAACCTTTCATATTTTCTTAGTAGTATCATTCCTGTAGGAAAAGAAGGTGACTATAAAAGAATACAATAAGTATATGTATACTTTTTTATAATCTTCAAGGTATCTATTAAATCATCAGGACGCTAAAATATTTACTTTTATTTAAAACTGTACAACCCATTTTGACAATTTCCTTCATTGTACTTACAGTTATAATGTAAAAAATGGAGCTCAAATATAAACTTTTCCTATATTGCACAACCCATTTTCCTATTTCTTTTCCATTTTACAGACTTTATGGCAATGAAAGGCCCAATAAAGTGCAAAGGATGAAAGATGAAATATATAATCATCATATACTCACAAGAAACTGTGACAGGCCTTCTGAATAGCTTACTGGATAACAACTGGATCAGTGGTTCCCAACCTTTTTAAGGTGATGGACCAGTAGAGCTTAACTGAAGAACTTGCGGCCCAACTCTTTATTTTGCCAACCAGTAAAATGTGTACATTTTGATTTGGGCTAAATACACAAAGTATTAGAAATAAAACTGATTTAACAACTACCAATGGAAAAATAAAAGTGTTTACAAAGAAACAGCAATACTGAACACATTTTGCAGTCACCATGGATCAATACAGACATGGTAATAAACTTTACAGGGAATTTGATCAATATACATATACAGTGGGGGACATATACGTACTCATAGGGAACAAAAACCAAATCTTTGACTCATAGGGAACAAAAACCAAATCTTTGACTATCAATCTACATCGATGATACCCATTCCTTTCAAGAACTCACTTAAGGGGGTGGCCATGGCAAAAGCGTCTCCATATCTGGTGAACTCCAGTGCTGCTTCTTAGTCTTCAATGCCTTACCCTAAATACACCACAGGCAGAGGGCAATAGTAGCATAATTTTTTCACAGGCTCCTGCCTAATGTTCTTACCGACTACTTCAACCTATCGACTATAAAGATTCTAGAGGGGCCATGCAAAAAACTGAAATATCACAGGGACTCATATGTTCATTGTATGATCATGCCTAAATGATCATGATAACAGATAACAACCCCCTGGCCCACCCATGACATTCACTACGGCTCACTGGCTGGAAACCACTGACATAGACTCAAATTCCATCCTGAGTTTCTCTGTCATTCAATGGCAATAATAATGAATTGACCCTAATGTTATTAATGTAATGTTGGACGGAAACCTTTATTATGAATTTTAACTTAATGTTATCAATGTAATGCTGGAGATGTATAAAAATGAATTCATTCCATAGTTCCAGTGACTGGTTTATAAAATTACAAAGATATCTTTTTCTATCCATAGAATAACTTAATGGAATGTAAGATCTATAAAATATAAGTAACAATAACAAGATATATCTTTTACTAAATGACACCTACTTCACTTGTTTCAAAATAGTGCTCAAGAATACTGCTTCTGGTGATCTGAATGTCAATCTTGATTATGAAGCACATCTTCCACCCATCTCAACAACGTATGAACTTTTACATCTCTGGAGAATGGAAAAGATTATTAGGTTCTCACTCCATCATTATACAGAAATTTATTTCAAGATACCGAGAAGCACATTTTCTTTATTATTAAATTCACAGTGACAACCAAAGGCATTGCGAAGTACATACAGTATGGCACTTTTCATTTTGGCTAGACTAACCTTAGCAGAGTAAAAAACATTTTAACAAAAGATGAAGACCAACCTACTAATGGCCCATACACTGCTATCAAACTTCTTTGGGGGCCTAATACTTTATAGTACAGATCTACACCATCAACAATGGAAGACAAGTTGATCAAATAAAACAAAGAGAGGAAATAAGAAAGGACTTCCCAATTGTAAAACAGAGAGGCTTATGAGAAAGAAAATGATTTCAGGTCTTACAACTAAGCTCAGCTCTATTCCCCTCATTCATAATTTTTACTGTTACTCTTATGTTGTACTGATTGCAGCAGGCTGGTATCTGAGAAATAAAGAAAGAGTAAAACATGGTTATTACCCCTAGTTTTAGACAACGTAGGAGTCAAAATCTCTGGAGTCCCAATTGTTTTGGCTGCCAAACAGAATGAGAGCTTTGGCAGGGGCAGCATCAACTTGTGATGAGACCCTTGCCCTATTAATAGACCCTACTCTTTTCCTATTTATTCTGCTTTTATTTCTAGAGTTTCTATTTACCTTTTTTCTTAAACATCATTTAGTTAATAATTCTCCCATTATCTCCCTTCTCTCAACTTAGAATCTGAACATTTTCATTAATCTCTGCACATTTGCAACTATTCTTGGAACAGGGGTGTTGAATTCTACCAATATATAGCCTGCACGTCATAAGAAGTGACAAATGGGTGGGAGCAAAGAGTTGGAAATTTTCCTCTCCTTGTGTTAACACTTTCTAAAAGCAAACAGATGAAAGAGTCAAGTGAGCATTTCTTCTTGAAGGCCTAAGATGGTGTGCCTGGATGTGTGCAAATGTAACCACAATGAGAAGAAAAGAGAGACGTGTAATGTTTGTGGAGAGGACACTGAATACTCATTCTGAGTCTGAGTAACATTTAGTGAAAAGGAAGTGGGTAGAAAGGTTTAGGAATGTTTGGGGAGCAACGTCAGGTTTGTGTGTGGGCTACAGCAAATGAAGGGCTGTAGTACTCTGAGAAAGTGTGCATGGAAGTGAGGCCAAGATTAATGCTGTACCTGATAGTGAGACAAGTGAAGAAGAAAGGAGTGCTTTTTCAGAGAAACTGTGTGCTTCAGCAGTTTTGATGTATGGGACTGAATCATTATCCTAAGGGATCTAAATACAAGACTGGATGTTGTAGCAACTGAAGGTACATCTGGAAGGTATAGGGCCCTCTGCATATATGAAAATAGAAAAAAGCTCATCGAATTGTATGCTTAAAGATGACTGATCATTGGGAATACTTGGTTTGCAAAAAAAAAAAAAAGAGTGTACAGACAAGAAATTAGCAGGGTTGAAGAACAGCAGACATTAGTGGAGTATGTCCAAAGAATCATAAATCTATGAAAATTTACAGCACATCCAACTAATCATAAGTACCAACATGGCTTCTGTTAGTTAAGAATACAACTGCTCAAAACCTTCCATACAACCCTTGAACTGACGGAGAAAGAATGTTCTTACTGATATATTCTTCCTCTGAAAAAATCTTCTTTCAAACATGTTCACTATTTCTCACATGAGCGTGAGAATCCCATATGTATCATTTACACATTCTTTGTATAATTAACATATTTCATGAATTTCTACATATTCACTTACTTACACAGACGAATTATTATGTACATGAATAAATAAAAAGATACACTTGAATAGCTTTGGAGGATAAAAGATTCTCCTTTGGCCTTTTCCTCTGTTCCTACTTCCGGAGAGTAGTACAAAAGGGGATTTTCAGCCCTTCGCTCTTGGCACTCTTAGTTGCCTTTTATGACATGCATGAGGTATGTGAGCAGTATTCTTTCTCCCCTGTCCCCAGCATGTCAAATCAACAACAACCTTGACATCTTCATAACACGAAGGTTCAGTCTCAAGCAAGCTATACATTTCCTCAAGTCTGAAGCCTGCTAATGGAGAGGTTCCTACATGTGAACACTGTTGTATGCAACTAATATTACTATAGTAAAAAAACCCTCAAATCAACTTTGTATTTTGGCATATCTAAACATGCAGCTATCACTGACACTTAATGAAGCTGAAGGGGAAAAGCTCGGGTAACCACTTACTTTTCAAGAACTTCATGAACACATGCTTCTTACAGTATGGAACTAAAAAGTAAAAGTACACTGCTCACCTCCTTGAGGAATCTGTTATCTGTCTCTGGAATGTGTTTCTTCATATGACGCAGCAACAAACCTTGATAAACAAAGCCTTTCCCACATTCTTCACACTGAAATCTTTTTTCTCCTGCAACATAATGTCAACTATCAATGTGAGACTTTCAAAAAAGAACTAGAGCCTTAATAAATTTACCTTCAGCACTGAAATTCTACACTGGTCTGCATCATTCTTCTTGCAATGAAGCAAGCATTTAACATATTTTTTACTTCATTTTTTTTACTTGCAATCTGAATCTGGCTCCATTCCCTGACATTCAGCTGACATAGGGGGAATCCTCCCATTTTCTTTTTTCATAAGGAGAAATTAATCAAAATGCACAAAAAGGGGATTGTACTAATAACCAAACTTTGAAATTTAGTCATTTGCATTAACTATTTGAAAATATGAAGTGGCTACTTACCTGTGTGACTTTGCAGGTGGACGTTTAATTTGGATTTAGTTGTAAATCGCTGAGGGCACTGAGGGCACTGGAATCTATGCATTTCTTGGCTTAAATGGGTCAGACGATGTGACCAAAGATTACTTCTACACTTGAAAAATTTATTACAGTCCTGTAACAAAAACATTTTCTGCAGGGAGGTACAAAGAGCCTTGAAACAGAGGAAATGAGAGTGAGTACATGTCAGGGATATAGTAAAAAAGGCAATGTAAGGATGAGGTTCAAAGACAGCATGAAGTATTATTTGGGTGTAACAGTGTTATTAGTTTAGTATGATGTGGAAAAGAGCAGAAAAGCGGATATTTGGTTTCAGTAAAAGGTACATTGTTGTAAACTCTGGAATTTTGAATAAACAAAGTAATAATGTGAGATAGCCTTATTCTGTTAAGCATGCATACAGACATGAACAGGGTAATAAAGTTTTATAATGTAATCAAACATAAACTTTCAGTTACCTTCCTAATTAGTAGCAACAATGTGTATTACACTTGAACAATTCTAATCTTAAAGCCTTGAAATTGTTTGCAATATACTACAGACAAGTATGCAGTCAGTATTTTATACTGTTGTGCAAACTCAAAAACACAAATATCTCACCCATAGTAGAGTACCTATAACATTTACCAAACTTTAATGTGCAAAAATTCTGAAATTCTATAAATTGTTCATGCTGAACTTTATAAGCATTAGATAAAACTAAGGTGGAAAATATACTTAAGTGAAGTGAAACACTAAAGGGGTAGGGTAAACTCTAATAATAAAAAAAGAGTAAGATAAAGTACATGGAAACTTAAGTGAACAAGAATTAGCCATGTCATGTCTAATGTGTTTGGGGTAGATTCTGCTTGACATACCATTCTCTAAATGTAATGAATTATCATACAATCAAGGTACTACACTTTATCATTACACTTACTTTACACTGGAAACTAGCAACGCTAGAATGTTTCCGTAAATGGTGGTTGCGTAATGACTTTGAGAAAACAAAAGTGTCATCACAGAGGTCACACTTGATCCGTATGCCATGGAAATTGTGCTCATGCTGCTGAAGGTCACCCTGAATCATAAAAACTCATTTGAAGTATAATACTAGTCAGTAAAAGCAATACGATACACAATCATTTTCCATGAAATAATCATCCCCTCTATTAATCTATATCTATATATCAGTCTACAGCACCTATCCATTTAAATAAAACTACAATATTACCATCTGCTCCTATGCCAAGTAATCAAAACTTTTTTGAGGGATGATTAACACGCAGTTACACAAGTCTTACCCACATAATGGCTACTATTCAATATGGATCCAATATTAGATGGAAAGAAAAGACTACACTATGGATGTACAAGTATGTTCCTTCTTCCATGCTTTCTGCAATTCTAACACACTTCCTCCTTCTCATCTTCACTGGATTATAGCCCCTTTCTTACATGCATGTATTAGTGCAACAATGCGATCTCATGAAAGTGAAGTGAATTACATTATCGTAATGACCACATAGCTGTTTATTATCCCTTGAATTACTACCTCAAGAGATTTCCTCTCATTTCAAATACCAAAACAATACCTGCCTCAATTCTTTTCATAGGGTATCATCTGTTTGTGTATTCAATATGTCACTTGCAATATCTTTCCCAAGCATATATTGGGTGTTTTAGTAAATCAAATACATTTCAATTTTATCATACAAGTTCTCATTAATCCTAAAGCAAGCAGCTTCTGACTGTCTCACATAAATGACAGCAAAACCAAAATGTAAAACCCTTCTTAAAAATGTACCTCTGACCTTTGACTGTTCATGAAGTATAAAGCCAAAGGTGTCTAGTAACAGATGGACTTACTCTGTATTCACTACTTGAATAATATATTCAATAGACAGAGAGGTCAGAGGAAAACTCACGAGGAAAAAAAAAATACATTATCAAAGAATAACTGACAATTAACCAACAAATACAGTATACTTACAAGCTGTCTAAAGACTACACCACATATTCTGCACACCTTTCCTTTCAACAGCCTTCTATGGTCATTTGTGGTCTTTAGAGTTTTCCCTAAATCACTTTTCACTGTAAATAAGAACAAGTTACTATGTAAGTAAGTATCCTTTGAATGACAAACTCTCTTCCTTAATGCTTGTCATACAATCCAATCACAATTTTTCCTTTGCTTAAACACCTGTCCATCTATACTCATTTTATAAAAAATGCATGATCCATGTAACCTGCATGAACCCCAAGTCAGAAAAGAGTTACAAAGCATGAAAGTACAGTATCTGATGCAAAAATTCTCGTAAAATAACATAACAATCTCATTCATGCAAATGCCCTTGAGCAGGTAGCATGCACAGTTTCTACTAAATATAATGCAACAGCTTACAGGAGATGAATTATCAACATAATAATGCCTATCAAAATCTCTATTGACATAAACGAAAAAGGTAACATTTAAAAATCTTACGTAAATATTGTTTGAATAGTTTAGACCATACAAGTGATAGTTACCTGTCACTGGAGAATATAAATTTGGATGAGTACCACCATGAGTACCAGTGGTTTTTATCACATTGGTTTTAGCAACATTCATTTCTTGATCACAAATAATTAGGGTATCCTCTTCATTGGCCATACCAAGGTCATGTGACTTAATAGAGCATTTCTGTACCTTCCCTTTATTTGCACTTGACCCTTTAAGTGAATAATCCCCATCAAAAATGTTATTTGACTGCTGCAATGTACTGTGCTGAACACCTGGATCCCCCCTCTGTGTATTAAGGTTCCTTTGTGTCCTTTCTAGAATTCCACTTGAGCATATAACTTGTGACATGACATCTTTGTTCCACACTAATTCCTCTTCACTTTCCACTGTTAATATGATTTCACCTGGTGATGATGAAACAACTGACTTCTCATCTACGTCACTGCATATAATAATTTCTAGATGAGAGTCACATTCATCTTGCACATCTTCTTCACTAACAATCTCCTTCATAGAGTCACGATTTTTCACAAAATTCTCATCTGATAATTCACTTTTGAAAGGAGAAATACTATGACAATGTTCACTTTGCTGGTGTGAAATATCTTCATATGACTGAGTAGTAATACCTTCACTTACATTTTCTACAGCAGCATCATTTGTGGAACTTTCTTTATCAATTCCTGTCTTTGATGGGGATACTTTTGCTACATCTTTTGCCAAGGAAACTTCAATTACTTGGAAAAGAGTCTTACAATCAGGGTCTCCCATCCCCATACTGGAAATATCTTTGAGGCTCAGTTCAACAATTCCAAGATCCCCCAGAAGTGCTCCAGGCATCTTAGAATAATGCCTTAACACAGTGTGATTCACGAGACATTCTTTACTGGTTAAATTCAAACCACAAAATTCACACAACGTAGACTCTTCCCTTACATCCATCGGCATCTGTAATCAAACCATATAATCAGTATCATGATACAACAACACTTATCTAAACTTTCTTAATTACGTATATACTTCATTACGACTTTGTAAGTGAAGAAAAGGAAAAGAGTCTCACTTGATGCCGAGCAGAGAGATGATCCTGCAGATCACTGTGGCTCAGAAGACAACATTTACAGCTAGGACAGACATACACATCTTGTATATCTAAAGAAGAATGGCTGAAATTCACATGTTCATCGAGATCAGAAGCAGAATGAAAGCTCTTCTGACAGAAGTCACATGAATGTCTGGAGCAGCCACCATCACATACTATGCGGATGTGAACAACTGGAATGCCCGAACCTGCAGATCCAGGGAAAGTACGTGTGAATATACCATTTTATACCCTACGAAATCTAATGTTCATAATGTTATTTATCAGTAAACACAAAATACTGCATCAGGTTATCTTGACTTATTACAAACACCATCTCTCTGCTTTCAACTCAAATAATCCATAATTTTCTATTATCAATTATCTAACCAGTACGAGATTCTATTTCAACAATATACTAGGTACAGTACAGTGGAGTGTACAAATAAATACCAGGGATAATGTTATCTCTTACAATCATTCTTAATATATTCCACCTTCATAAGGCAAACAATAACTTTACACTTCTTAGTACAGAATGTTAAATTACCAACTCCTATGCTTCTTAATCTTGTTTCGCAGCTTTCACTTCAAAACATTTTTCGATTTATCTGAATTCATGCATAAAACTGACAATAAGCAAACCAGACAGGCGAAATGAATAAATGTCAGCAAAACACTTGTAGAAATCGTCAGAACCTACAAAAGCCTCATCTAACCTTCCGTACCAGGTACGGTATATTAGAAAACTACAGAAAACTATATTAGAAAACTACAGAAGCGTTCACATAGTGCGCTACTGAAGGCTGCATGGAATGACCGACTGTCAAGGAGGGTAGGTTGGTGGTGGTCCTACCAGTAGCTTTGTGTCATCAGTTTGTTTATGCTTTTACACAAACTGGCATAAATCTAATATCATGGATGTGTCTCGTGCAATTTTCCAAATGTCATTGAAAATTAACATACATCACAGCCTTGCCTGGTGAAGTTAGCTGAAGAGTGTATTTCACTTTTATATAATGTCAAAAGCTGTCTCACCCACTTTTACATAAATCAACCCCACATTTTCCCTGATCTTCTTACTCCACCATCAGTTATTCATTATCACACGATAAAAAGTAACGCTCGTAAACATGGCCTAATTCCCTTTAAGCATGTCTCCGAATTGGAATATGGAGTTAATCTGGGCATTTACCAATGTCGGCATCATACCAATTGACCGATGATCTACTGACAATCTACAATCTACTCTTTAATAGAACCTACGATACACTAGTAGATGAATATGATAACCACATCTACATATCTGGAAATACTAAGTTTAGATTGACTGTCATTTCTCACTTACCTTCGCTCGGATCAGTGGATATCATCTTCCACTTCCAGCAAGTACACAGTGAATGATAATGAAAATTATTAATTGGAAAAAAGAGAGGGTCGTCTCTTGCTCTAGGTGACAGTAGCTTAGGCCAGAGAGCCGAGACCTTTGTTATGGTGTCAAACATCTCCAGCGATCACATCACCTGACGCACAAACATCTCCAGCGATCACATCACCTGACGCACAAACACCTGCGGACGAACAGTATCATCAGCAAACACGTGATGGCCGCCAGCTCTGGTTTATACTAATTTGGAAAAACGCATATTTCATATTATGCTGCAGACCAAATATACTTTTATCTGAAAAACGACAAAGACTAGAGGCTGGCGAAGGTGATATAGAGAACCTGATAGTATATAACTACGAAATCCATGCGAGTTACAGAGACCAAGTTAGGCCTTTCAGAGGTGATAACAAGAGGGAAGTAGTTAAAGTGGTCTAGAATAAATCCAAATCTATTTTGGAAATTTGAAATGAGAAATTGGGACGAGGGAGTATAAACGTCCTGTGTTGCCTAAAGAGAATAAAGGCCATTACGACCTGAACACATGGTGGTCATGATATTCGTAGATCAAGTTAAAATATAAAGATTATCTTGGCGAAGAGACTATATGAAAAGCTTTAAATTGGCATATCACCGGTTTCTGACGCACATCACTCAAGATGTTAGAATTAACTGAAAGACAGAATCAGCCATCCGCTAGCACTGTTACATGTAACACTTCTACATATAAAAATGGTTCATGGGAGACTTAAAAAAGCTTATATCTCTAAGTATTTCATAACAGGTGTATGTAACCAACTCAGTACTTAGAATTCCGCGAGTTTTGACCATTGTCGTACGTACGGGACGCAGCCATAACTCGCGTCCGGATGAATAAATCTATTTTCCTAAATGCTTATATATGTTTTTTTTTCTCTCTTTTTGATATAAGCAGGTCGGATGGACAAAAACCGACTCAAACATTGGATATATGGACTGAAATAATTGATGATATAATATTAAATGAGTTAATACTAGCGATGGATTTGTTCATTTCTGATTCAGGGACAACGAACGGCGAGAGTGAATCATAATATTACAGAAAATCAAATGAAAAGAAACGCAGGTAAATAATGTATAGAAAATAAAAAACAAGAGAGATTCGAGTAAATAAAGTACAGAAAATAAATATTGAGTAAATAATCTCGTTTTTATTTTCTATACATTATTTACCCATTTTCTTTATTTTCTGTACTCTATTTACTCGCATCTTTTGTTTTTGATTGTCTATACATTATTTACTCGCATTTCATTTGGTTTTCTGTACATTATTTACCCGAATTTATTTTGTTTTTGATTTTCTATGCATTATTTACCCGCATTTCTTAACATTTGATTTTCTCTACATTATTTACCCACATCTTTTGATTTTCCCAAATCTTCCTGGCTGGGAATGACGTGAAATTTTAAGAGACAAAAAAGACATATTGGCCCTGCGAACATGGCCTTAAACATGGCAGCTCAAATTTGATTATTTGGAGAATAATATAAATTGCTGCACATTATTTGTGAGTTTCCCCAACTAGAGGAATGGGAGACTTAACTGAATAAATGATTCCAGTATATAATATATATATATATATATATATATATATATATATATATATATATATATATATATATATATATGCTCCTAAATCTTAAGTTAATTCAAATTTGTGAAAAAATAATGAATAATTCCTAGAAGTTACACAAATTTAGTCTATTTCATCATTAAATAAAACACTAATTCGTTAGGCATCTGTGTGTAACGTGAGACATAATAATTATTATAAATGTTCGTAAGTGGCTAGGCTACATGACACCATCAATAAACTCAATTCATTTACGATAAATAAGCTGGTTCTGTCGACTCTAGTTTACAGACATAATAAAGGGATATAATAAATGAATAAACCATAATGAATTGAATAAAGTATATAAAAAACTGAGAAACATTGAAAAAAGGTGGTCGTTAAAGTAATAGTCGGGGCTTGTTTTAAAGTTACAATAACAGATTGGGCCATCGTCTGCTCGTAACTACCGAGGGCATTGGGTCAATGCTATAAGCCATTAACCCCCCACCCACCAAATCACTGGGGGAACTACGGATGGGGTAGTTAGTTTATCGTGCGGCCGGCAACTACGACACGTTAAGAGGACAGCACCGCCTTTTATCGTACAGGAGATAGGAAGCGCTCAAGCTTAAATATCATCAGAAAATACACACACATACGCACAGGCTTGTGCGTATATGAAGCTTCCTGGTTGATGAGGCAATTCAAGCTCCATCGGAAGATGCCATCGGCCGCCACTGGGATTAATTATGGAAGAACCGGCTCCCAATTTTATTTCTGGCTTTCCATCCAACATTGTCATGAAGTAGAAGTAGAGGCAGGAAGTAGAACAACAAAGATCTACGTCTACCATTACGACCTCAGGGTGTGGAGGAGGACCAGCGGCCAGACGTCTAGGTAGAAGTAGGCCAAACATATGGCTGTACGGGATCTTGGTTTGAAGCTTCGAATGCTTAAAAAAAGAGGGTTTGGAAGTGTTGGTCATTGAAATTCCTGAGGGCGAGAGGTGATGTGAGGAGGGTTGGTCGTGTCAGTAATGGTAGTGTGAGAGAGAGAGAGAGAGAGAGAGAGAGAGAGAGAGAGAGAGAGAGAGAGAGAGAGAGAGAGAGAGAATGAAGAGGTAAGCTGGAATGGATCGTATATATGGAGAGGATGAGTGAAGAGAGAGGAAAAGCGGGAATATGAATATATATATAATATATATATATATTATATATATATATATATATATATATATATAAAGGTTAAAGAGAACATTTTCAATATGTCACGACACATTTTGATTTGTGATACGTTAACTTTCGTGAGAAGGTACGAGTCACGCAATGGCGTCCCCCCGCTCCCGCCAAACAAGTAGTCATGTCTGGTCAACATGCCAAATACACCACATAAATCGTATCACTTACTCTAAACAAGATCATGACTTGGTCAACGACTGCGGGGAGGGGAGAAAGCTGGGGTGTTGTTGGTCCAGCAGAGAGAGAGAGAGAGAGAGAGAGAGAGAGAGAGAGAGAGAGAGAGAGAGAGAGAGAGGAGAGTCAGGCAGATGGAATGGAGAGTTGCGTGAATTTTTTTTCTCTGTCAATTTACTCTACAAATTCGCTGTTCAACACCAAAATGTAGATGTATGCTTTCCCCCCCCCCCCGAGGCCTTCTGGAACGAGTGAAGTGGGGATAGCTTTCGTTTGTGGTAATTTGTGGTAATTTACGTCTGGCCTCGAATGTGTACCTCATCTCTATCTCTGTTCTCACAACAAAATAAATGAAGCTAGTCCATGACTGTCATGTTATTATCATCAACCGAATAACAGTGATTAAAACAGGTCTATTATCTATTTATCACCAGTACGTGAGACATAAATTTCCAGGGTATTAGAAAATTTCCCCGCCATGATGCACCTTGAGGCAAGTGAGAATTAGTAAGGCGTCTTCACTGATTCTCACCAACCTGGAGACCGACCCGATGCCGCCACATCCTCGCTCATGTGGGTTAGTTCCTTGACAGAAGCCGGTGTTGGTGGTAGTGTGTGTGTACGGTCATTCCACGGCTTCAACACACCCCATTTTTTTTAACGATGGCGTCGCTCTTCCTCCGATGTATAATACCGCTGCTGCTCCTAGTCTGTGGTGAGTATGATGTCAAAGTATGGCTCGCTGGAGTGTTGGTTGGGAGTGTAGTGTGGTGTGTGTGTGGTGGCCATGCGTGCATGCCGGGGGACTTCAATGCTAAAACAGGAAATTGTCCACCCATTGTGAAATGTTTCGTCCCTGGTAGACCGTCATAAATGGCCGTAAGATTCGTCCATTTGTGACTTCGATATTGACGAAGTCCAGACACCGAAAAGTAGCTAACTGGCAACTGTCTATGGCGAGATGCCAGAACTTGCCGGCCGGTGAATCTTCCCATAGAAGTGAAATGTAAACATTTTTTTTTTTTTTACTTATAAATGAACGCAAAAATTATGTAAAATATCATAAATAATTTGTTCGTTTGACGTGTAAATGGCCTGGTGATCCAGCAATGTCTTATGAAGTTTTAAATGTCCCTATCTTACCGACATTCGAAAGTGACCATTTCTGTAAATTTACGAATTATTGCCGGTATTTGGCATGGCAGCCTAGCGACCTCAGCTGTTGGTCTGGTGGATTAATATATTTAGTCACGGAGACCGGCTGGGGTTGGTGGGCGGGCCTCCTCTTCTCCCGTTATAAAGATTACCCGAGTGTAATCCCATGTAGCCAAGACATTCCTCCCACCCTCCCACCTCCCTCACAAACCTGCCCTGGCTCCTCTCTCTCTCTCTCTCTCTCTCTCTCATGCCCCGCCTCGTCCACCATCTTCTGACACTTGCCCAGTCCCCGCTAGTCTTGCCCTACCTCCCTCCCTCAGTAATGTCCACAATACCAGGTTTCTACCACCAGACGACCCACGCCAAATGATCATTTTCTTGGTAAAAGTTGCTGCGGCGGGTTTGCCGCCATGGTTGGCTAACTACACATTGGCTGGCTGTTTAAACTAGTCTTTGTGATAGACTTTAAAACACCCGTAGACGCTTGGGACTTGATATATATGTAAATGTCACTATTCTCGTTTATAACCGTAAATACTACAGTTATTGGGGTAAATCTCTAGTAATATATACGTCCGAACCAATCTGAACTTTTACTATTTTTTTTTACTCTCTCTTAAGGTTTAGGTTTGTTTCCCTCTGGAATAAACAACTGATTTGTACTTTTACATATGTTTTCCCTTGGTGCATTCATGTTTCGATGAACAGAGTAACGTGAACATATGTTTGTCAAATAATAGCGGTGAAACTGTAATTTTTTTCTTATGTTCAATGTAAGTCCTTACCTGGCCTATACAACGTGTATAAAATAGACAAAAATTATATTGAAATTTGCATTCAATTTGTGCCAAACTTAGCCGGCTCAGAGCCTCGGCTGGCGGACGTAAGATGGTAATCCATAAAGTAAAGATCAGAACGCTTGTGGAATTTACATTTACTGTTATAATATGGCGGCCAAGTCATCTTTTGTCACAATAAATCCCGTACGTCCTCGGCTGATGAATCATTTGTACAGATTTATAAGTTCGTCCAGAAGGCTGGTATCGTACGCCAGGCAACAACGAGCTGGTACAGCAGACATTAAGCTGGGGGTCGAGAAAGTGTCTGCTTATTTAAGGGTGTTTGTTGTTCTTTGACTTGTCTCATGGTATTTATGCTACGGAGTTTACTCTAAACACTATTATTATCGTGTGTAGATAATAGACTATGCCTTTGTACTGCGTATAAGCTAGAATTTTAATTTTGTTATTCTACATCTAGTAAAGTCCCCGCCTTAACCAGTTGGTACACAAGTTAGTTCTGTTCGTATAGAAAGTCTGTCAATGAGGCTAAACTACTTTTTCGTAGGTAAATTTCTCGTCGTATACAATTACCTTCGCTAACTGTGTCCCTCGCTGGAAAGTGAAAGCGTTCAAGTGATGTTGCGTGCGTGTGGGTACAGCCGGAATTTCGTATATAAGGAGTACTTTTGTTGGATAAAGTTTTTGTTTGACTACGTTTGATATTAAAAAAAAAGCCGACTTGTAGAAGGGGAGACAGGACTAAAATATTTCTCCTCGGTTTCAGATGTAAAAAACTAAAATTTTAGCAGTTTCAGATGTATAAAACATTTTAGCAGTTTTTTTCGCGTCATAATTTATCTATTTTGTTAACCGGGATTTCCACGTTTCTTATTTTTTTAATTTTTTTTTTTTGCAATCGAGGAATAATTGTTTTCTTGCCTCCATCTCTTGCTAACGTATCAGTTTGTTAACCCACTTGGTCCCATACATATTGTGAACGTCGGCAACTTTCCGCCAATTCCATGTTTTACCATTTTTTCTGCAGTTAACAATCTTAATTATTTTTAATAATTTCAATTATAACAAAAAATATCATGTCATTAAGAACAAATAACTAAATTTGTCCCTCAAGCCTTATCTTAACAGAGTGAACTAATGACTGATATTAAGTTGCCAAATGCGAAATTTGTGCAGTAATTTGCAATGTCAACACTTGACTGAAATGCAAAATTGGAGAGCCGGGAAATTTTTTTTGTTTTTGTTTCACTTATAGTCGTCAAACATGAATTGTCACAAGGAAAATTAGAGTATTTGTATTCTTGGTGGTCAATGGATCTCGTGCCAGTCTTCCTACAACACCAATACATATTTATTACGTGATTTTATTGAAAAACAATATTTGTTCCACTGAAATAAAGGCCTTTGGCTATCGCCTGTTTTATGTAATGAAGCGAAAACTGATTTTCTCTCAAAAATGATCGCTGGTATTAACTTCTTTACTCAAAAATGGTCGCTGGTGTAAATTTATTTTCCCTTAAAAATGGTCGCTGGTGTAAATTTATTTTCCCTCAATAATGGTCGCTGGTACAAATTTATTTACCCTCAAAATGGTCGCTGGTGCAAATTTATTTTTACCCTCAAAAATGGTCGCTGGTATTATAATAAACTTTGTTCATCAGCCGAGTTCAGTTTTATGAGACTGTGAACATGAGTAATTCAATACTCAAATAACTCAAAATAGGATCTAAATTCTCCTAAGACAGTGTGTTTTTATACCACAAACATTGTTTTTTTTTATCATTTCTCAAGAGTTCATAATTCGCGCCCCTCCCATCATTCCTTCACCAGGCCATGAATATACTCTTAAATTGAAGCCATGTTTAATATAATTCTGATCCGCATCCCAGCTTCCATTTGTGTAACATCCTCCCGTTTTCTTCGCTGGGGAAAGGCGAAGTGGAGTCGCTTTCTAGAATGTTCCCTCCATGATGGTGGGGTTATTTTGAAATTCCTGCGTTTTGTGTACGTTCAAAATGTCTTTCTTTTTTTTATATATATTTATCTTAGATACACTTATGACGTAGTACGGTGTATATATTTCTCGGAATGTCGGCCGTGTTTAAAGTATATATATATATATATATATATATATATATATATATATATATATATATATATATATATGTAGTGATATATACCACCGCCCTTGGCTCACGGTAAAATAACCTGCATTAAGGTCGAAAACGGCCGCGCGTGAAGGCCATTGTTAGATGACGTGGGTGGTTTTGTCTTCGAATAATTTTGGTGTGAGATAATGACGTGGCTGTGTGTGTGTGTGTGTGGCTGTTTGTCACGCCAGAGAGCATACCCCCCCCCCCCCCGCCACCCGCCCATGCCGCTACAGCAGGTAAAGGCAACTTTCACTCTCTCCCTCCCTCCCTCACTCACCCTCGTCTTCCATCATGGCTGCCGCTGGACCTGGGTGGGTGGGCGGGTGGCGCGCGCGCGCTCATCGCTCCCGCTCGCTACACTGACCATAACTTTCTCTCTCTCTCTCTGCAGTTCCAAATGTTGCTTTTGTTTGGTTGTAGTTTAGTGTGCGAGGGTTTGACAATTGTTTGAACTGTTCTATATCTATTTTTTTCTAATTTTTTTTTTAAAACGAGAAGACATGCGACATTTTACGAGACCTGGCCCAGCCCAGCGGTGGTCATAAATAAAGATGCGCGCGTATTCACTCCTCCTCGCTGCCTTATATGTATTACTTCTACACACGCTGACGTGACAGATGCAAAAACGTGTCGCTACTGAGGCTGTATTTCGATTGACAATAAGGAAATAAGAGGAGAAAGAGAAGAATGAAAGTAACTAAACCTAGATGCATGTTCGCTGGTGAGGGTGAATGCCAGCGGGAGTGGTAGCCCGTATGAACACTAGTTGAGGACACGAACTGCTGGTCAGGAGCGTTTTGTGGTGTGGCAGGTGGTGCTTGTGTGTGTGTGTGTGTGTGTGTGTGTAGTGGCTGGGGGTGGTGTGTGTGTGTGTGTGTAGTGGCTGGGGTGGTATGTGTGTGTAGGTAGTGGCTGGGGGTGGTGTGTGTGTGTGTGTGTGTGTGTGTAGTGGATGGGGTGGTATGTGTGTGTGGGTAGTGGCTGGAGTAGTGTGTAGTGGGTGCGGTATGGTGTGTAGTGGCTGGGGTGGTGTGTGTGTGTGTAGGGGATAAGGTGGTATGTGTGTGTAGGGGATAGGGTGGTATGTGTGTGTTGGGGATGAGGTGGTATGTGTGTGTGTGTGTAGGGGGTAGTGAATGAAGTGGTCTGTGAGCGTGGGAGGTCATTGGCTGGCGTGATGTCCGTGTGTGTGTGTGGGTGTGTGTAGGGGTAATGGATGGGGTAGTGTTTGAGTCGTTAATGGGGTGGGGTCTGGGTCTGTGTAGGGGTTAGTGGATAGGGCGTTGTCTGGATGTAGGAGGGGTTGTGTATGGGGGTTAATGGATGGGGTAGTGTGTAGGGGGTAATGGATGGGGTAGTGTGTAGGGGGTAATGGATGGGGTGGTGTGTAGGGGGTAATGGATGGGGTAGTGTGTAGGGGGTAATGGATGGGGTAATGTGTAGGGGGTAATGGATGGAGTAGTGTGTAGGGGGTAATGGATGGGGTAGTGTGTAGGGGGTAATGGATGGGGTAGTGTGTAGGGGTAATGGATGGGGTAGTGTGTAGGGGGTAATGGATGGAGTAGTGTGTAGGGGGTAATGGATGGGGTAATGTGTAGGGGGTAATGGATGGGGTGGTGTGTAGGGGGTAATGGATGGGGTAGTGTGTAGGGGGTAATGGATGGGGTAATGTGTAGGGGGTAATGGATGGGGTAGTGTGTAGGGGGTAATGGATGGGGTAGTGTGTAGGGGGTAATGGATGGGGTGGTGTGTAGGGGGTAATGGATGGGGTAGTGTGTAGGGGGTAATGGATGGGTAGTGTGTAGGGGTAATGGATGGGGTAGTGTGTAGGGGTAATGGATGGGGTAGTGTGTAGGGGGTAATGGATGGGGTAGTGTGTAGGGGGTAATGGATGGGGTAGTGTGTAGGGGGTAATGGATGGGGTGGTGTGTAGGGGGTAATGGATGGGGTAGTGTGTAGGGGGTAATGGATGGGGTAGTGTGTAGGGGTAATGGATGGGGTAATGTGTAGGGGGTAATGGATGGGGTAGTGTGTAGGGGGTAATGGATGGGGTGGGGCCTGGATATGGAATATAATTATTACTACCTAATTATCTTAACTTTCTCTGATTACATTAAACATTAATTACCATCATCTTGAACCGAGTTCAAAATAGAACACGTTCTTCGTGAACACATGAACATCATGAACACAGGGGGTTCAAACAAGGTTGTTATTCAAGCAAGACTTGACCTTACAGAAGCTAATCCAATGTATATATAAGAAAAATCTATCGCTTAAGATCATACTGTTTATCATACATTGGTAAAACATTTGAATAAATGATTTAGATCATTATATCAATCGAATTTACTGGCGTTTATTTATCTATCATGGCTAAGTGTATTAAACAGGAGGGTTATAAAATTGATGATAATATATGCTAGTATAACGAAGTGCTCGCTTGGGTCAACGAAGAATTGTCGTTAAACTGTTTAAAAAAATCGACGAAATTCTATCGTTAAAATGTTTATTTGAATTGGATATTTGAATGACATTTGATCAAAAAAAAAAAAAAAAATTAGCTTCGTGAATCTTAAACTTTCACATGGATAAAGTCGACGGAAAAATTACCTTTATTTTCCTTTTTTGGGAAATTTCGATCTAGTGACGTTCCTTCGTTAACCCTAACTAACCCTCTCTCTCTCTCTCTCTCTCTCTCTGGGGAAGTTTCCTGGCCACCCCAAACACTCTGGGGAGACACTATGGCCACCCCCCCAGACACAGACAACCCCCCCCCCCCAGAAAAACACCCTCCCGAATCGTTAGTCACATATCAATGTACATACAGCCCTCCCCCCCCCTCTCGACTAATTAGACAGTCACATATCACATATAAAAAGTCCATATATTCTCATTAAATTGTAAGACAATATGCAAATTACACGATTCTGGCCTGTATGTATGATTACCATGTCTCTATCACAATATATAATTTCATGCATCTGTTTATATATGTACATGAAGTCACATATCTCCAATTTTATGCCATAAAGTCTATATATATATATATATATATATATATATATATATATATATATATATAATATATATTCCTATGAGTCCACGCTGAAAATGAAACACGATAAGTTCCCGAATGCACTTTCGTGTAATAATCACATCATCAGGGGAGACACAAGAGAGAAATACAAGTCAGTTGTATATCAACTGACTTGTATTTCTCTCTTGTGTCTCCCCTGATGATGTGATTATAACACGAAAGTGCACTCGGGAACTTATCGTGTTTCATTTTCTCTGGACTCATAGTAATATCTTGATCACGCGCAAAATTGTGATCCTTTCCAATATATATATATATTGACCTGACCTAACCTGACCTTGCAGGGGCGTGGGCGGACCGGGAGAGCGAGTGTATAGAGGTGGGGTTCGCGCGGTCAGCTGGCTCCATCCTACACCAGGGGTATGAGGAGGCCAAAGAGACCCTCCTAGCCAGATGGTCCGAGGAAGACCAAGTGGGGGAGGAGGGGCAGGACCCCCCCATGTACTCGGGCCTCACCCCGCTCCTCAAAAACGTACGTACACTTGTATATCAATAATGGTCTAAGACATTCCCCAGGACTGGCTATGTAAGATTTACTAATATAATTTGGTAAGGTCACTGTAAAATTTTTGTAAATTTCACTAATTAATAAATTAGGTTAGGGCAAATCTATATTTTTATTCGTAAATTTTAATAATTAATAAATTGGTCAGGGCAAATTTATCATTTTTATTTGTAAGATTTACTAATTTATTAATTTCGTCAACAAAAATTTATAATTTTTATTTGTAAGATTTACTAATTGGATTATTTTTTTCACATTAAATACCTTCGTAAATTGTACTGATAAACATTAATTTGGTCAGGACAATTTATAATATTTATTCGTAAGATTTTCTAATCAATGATTAATATCATGAGCACACTTAAAAGTCTTACGATTATCATAAATGTCTTTCTAGGACTATTATTTCTACATGTTTTTAAAATTTCGATTAGAATATAAAAAATGTCGTATGCAAATTTTTTTTCTTGATATATATATATATATATATATATATATATATATATATATATATATTATATATATATATATATGAAAACTCGGCCAAAACCTAAAAGTTAATATTTTTGTTTTTGTATTAATTTTATTGTTATCAGTTAGAAAATCAAAATACAACCTTAAATATCATATTACTATACAAATATTACTAAATTGATTTCTTAACTATTAAAGAAAATGATCGAACAGTATCCTCATTAAGAAACAAATTATAGATAATTAAGTAAATAATAACTCCTTTACAGTGTTATTTCTTACCATGGTAAGGAAGGGGGTTGTAATTAAATATGTTAACCATAAGCAAATTGTTACATTATAACGTTCTTAATAATAACACTTTAATATAAAAAAAAATATTTAAGACCAAATTTTTTTAAAGCTTGTATAAAAATTGAGAAAAAATTTAAAATTACTATTACCAATCACGGCTTAGCTTTGTTGTCCCCATCTATCGCTGTCCTAAGTAATGACCAGATAACATTTTGATATATCACCTTCACTTAACAGCTTAATTAAATGGTTATTAAACGACCTAAGGATATTCCAATCCTAGATGTGTATTTTGTAGGAAATAGTTCTTATATTGTGCGTTTAAAAGAAATATATTTGAGAAAAATACGAAATACTTCCGGTAATAATTTGGGATATTTTTTTTTTGATATAAATACGAAAAATCGGAGATAATAATTCAGGATATGGCTCGAGGACATTTTTGTTTCGAAACTGAAACATAACATATTTAAACGCTTCTATACTTGAAATAATCATAGAAAATATATCTAAATCTTTAGAAGACATTTGCAATAGTTACCGTTACTTACCGTGAAAGAAAACGGACGTCTATTTGAGAAAATGGTCGGAAATATTAATATAAAAATAGTAAACTGTTATCGTTAATCTGTCGTCCTGTTGGTAGCGTTACGTAACGACACGTGTTACGTCGTTTAACATGCCTGTATTGAACCTGTAAAATAGCCTTAGATGCTAAAAATAAGTATTACTGTTCGCATTTGGAAAATATTCAACTACTTTATTAAAAATTCTCACGAATATGGCAACCATAGATATATAGGAGGCCCATAGATACAGCCGAATATTAGAATATTCTAAGACGAGACGATAAATTAAATTATAATATTTAGCGGATTATTCATGAGGGTTTCGCGTGACTCCTGTAGGTCAAAGCGTGAGGTTCGTGGTGCCCTTATATAAGGTTCTCTCCTCCTACAGGTAACTCGGACGGGGCAGCTGCTGGAGGAGGCCTCGCGGGTCATCGTGGGCATGATCCGCAAGACGCGGGTGGGCAAGCGATGCATCGGCAGCCTCCTTCTGTCGGGGCTGGAGAAGCACGTCATCCCCCTCATCAACCTGGACAAGACCTTCGCCGAGGAAATGGGCCTGGGTCAGTCAGTGGTGGCCTGTGTTGTGGGGGGGGGGGAGGCCACAGTGGTGGCCTGTATTGCTAGGGGTAGGCCACAATGGAGGTGGCCTGGATGACGTAGGACGCTGGGCAGGGGGGGGGGGGGACGGATGATAAGGAGGCCGAATATAAGAATACAGAGGACGTGTATGTAACGAATATTTGACAAATATTCGTAAGGGGAGTAATATTCACCGTGTGGGTCGAAAGTCGTATATAATTAAATTCTACTCCTTTATTAGTTAATAAGTCCTTTGTGTCAATTTAAGGAGCAATAGGAACTTGAGTGAAGGGATGTAAAGGGATACATAACGAACGTTTTCAAATTATTGTACGGGATAACATTTTCATAAGGGCTCATAGTCGCATATTAATTACTATTTAACCAATAATGGTTTATTTTCTGATGAAGACGGTAATATAGTTAAACGAGGGAATAACTAAATAATCTTGGTATAAAGTGTTATATTTCTCTCGACTGTGGAGTAATTTAATGTGTTCTGTTTCCCCAGTTATGTCTTTCCGCTGTCTGGTGGGATCGCCTTATCCCAACGTTGATGGCTCCTGCATCAACCAGGAGTCCCCAGACTTGGGATCAGTGGGCTCCAAGTTCTTAAGGCTCCAGCCCGCAGTCTCGGGCAGGGATGGTAGGTACAGAAGTACTGGCTATGATACATTTCCTGAGCTCTTGAGGGGAAAACGTATCGTACAGTATGGTATAATGAAATGTAAATATGCAAATCATGGTACGTTATCTTGGTGGATTGGTGACCTTAGAGCTGAAGCTGATATCAAGGCGTAGATTGATTATCATCATTATAGTACATAATCGCTGTTTCCCGTGTAACAGAGGTAGCGCCAGGAAACGGACGAAGAATGGCCCCATCCACTCATATCCACACACACAGGAATATATATATATATATATATATATATATATATATATATATATATATATATATATATATATATACATATATATATATATATATATATATATATATATATATATATATATATATACATATATATATACGCACATTTACATATCAACATATAATACAAAGACATAAACACATGTACATATTCATACTTGCTTGCCTTCATCCATTCTCGGCGCTACCCCGGCCCCACAGGAAACTCCATCTCTACCCACTGCTTCAGCCAATGTCATAATGTACAATACATGAACACATTACATAAAACTACAGAACCTAGACTGTAGAGATCGTAATCTACAGGCGACTGTAATATTAGATGTTTGGGGTCATGGAAGATAACACACTACACTAATGGTGGCTCCTCCTCTCCCTCCCTCCCTCCCACACTGGGCGCAGGGTTCTCGCCCCGGGAGTCGGTGAACGCGGACAAGACGCTGCCGTCGGCGCGGAAGGTGGCGCAGCTGGTGCGGAAGTACCTGAAGAAGGCGCCGGTCACTGGCATCTTCGGTGACTGGGGCCACTTCGTCCAGAGGGACACCTTCAGCATACCGGTAGGTGAAGAAGGAGGGATGCAAGGGCGTGCGTGCGTGGGGACATGGAGAGGTGGGAAGGCGTGCGTGCGTGCGTGCGTGGTTGACATAGAGAGGGCGTGCGTGGGGGACATAGACAGACACAGAGATAATCCTGTAATGTCTGACGGTGGTTCACGTCTGTACCTCCTGCAGGAGGAGCTAATCCTGTAATGTCTGACGGTGGTTCTCTCTCCCTCCTGCAGGAGTCTCCGCTGGCGCAGGTGGACTGCTGCCAGAACCCGGGTGCTGAGGACTGCGCCCCCATCCCGGTGGAGGAAGACGACCCTCTCCACGCCCTCCTGCCCTGCATCAACTTCAGGAGGTCGGCCAGGGCCCAGGCCATCCTAGGTGAGGTAACAGGGAGGCGGGTGCTCGTTAACCCAGGGCACGACGGGGGGGGGGGGTTATGGGAGTCGAACCCCCATGCTCATAACGATCTCTGACCGCTAGTTACAGCGTTCAGGGTAGCGCTAACCGCTACACTATAGCGATCCAGGTATTGCAAAACTCTTGGTCTCCTCTTGCTGTATTAGAACTTGGTCTTCTCTTGCTGTAGTAGAACTTGGTCTTCTCTTGCTCTATTAGAACTTGGACTTCTCTTGCTCTATTAGAACTTGGTCTTCTCTTGCTGTAGTAGAACTTGGTCTTCTCTTGCTGTAGTAGAACTTGGTCTTCTCTTGCTGTAGTAGAACTTGGTCTTCTCTTGCTCCATTAGAACTTGGTCTTCTCTTGCTGTGGTAGAACTTGGTCTTCTCTTGCTGTGGCAGAACTTGGTCTTCTCTTGCTGTGGCAGAACTTGGTCTTCTCTCGCTGTGGCAGAACTTGGTCCTCTCTTGCTGTGGCAGAACTTGGTCCTCTCTTGCTGTGGCAGAACTTGGTCCTCTCTTGCTGTAGCAGAACTTGGTCCTCTCTTGCTGTAGCAGAACTTGGTCCTCTCTTGCTGTAGCAGAACTTGGTCCTCTCTTGCTGTAGTAGAACTTGGTCTCCTCTTGCTGTAGTAGAACTTGGTCCTCTCTTGCTGTAGTAGAACTTGGTCCTCTCTTGCTGTGGCAGAACTTGGTCCTCTCTTGCTGTAGCAGAACTTGGTCCTCTCTTGCTGTAGCAGAACTTGGTCCTCTCTTGCTGTAGCAGAACTTGGTCCTCTCTTGCTGTAGCAGAACTTGGTCCTCTCTTGCTGTAGCAGAACTTGGTCCTCTCTTGCTGTAGCAGAACTTGGTCCTCTCTTGCTGTAGCAGAACTTGGTCCTCTCTTGCTGAAGTAGAACTTGGTCCTCTCTTGCTGTAGTAGAACTTGGTCCTCTCTTGCTGTAGTAGAACTTGGTCCTCTCTTGCTGTAGTAGAACTTGGTCCTCTCTTGCTGTAGTAGAACTTGGTCCTCTCTTGCTGTAGTAGAACTTGGTCCTCTCTTGCTGTAGTAGAACTTGGTCTCCTCTTGCTGTAGTAGAACTTGGTCTCCTCTTGCTGTAGTAGAACTTGGTCTCCTCTTGCTGAAGTAGAACTTGGTCTCCTCTTGCTGAAGTAGAACTTGGTCTCCTCTTGCTGTAGTAGAACTTGGTCTCCTCTTGCTGTAGTAGAACTTGGTCTCCTCTTGCTGTAGTAGAACTTGGTCCTCTCTTGCTGTAGTAGGACTTGGTCTTCTCTTGCTGTATTAGAACTTGCTCCTTCCCTGGCCAGCTGTGACCAGGTGGTTCAGCTTGGCTTAGTGTTGTCAATACATGAACATTACGTTGAACAGTCAGGCAGAACAGTGAACAGTCAGGCAGAACAAATGTTTACTGAAGGAACGAAAGCACGTTCCTGCCACTGGGGTGCCCACTGTCACTGAGAGCCACCTGCAGCGCCTAGGAAGGTGGCCACGTCCACCGGACGGTAATATAACAATAATGGGTGATGGTGCGTGTGTGTCTGTATGTAGAGAGTGTAGGGCAATTGGATACGTTACATCGCGGGCATATTGGGTACTTGGGATATGTTGAAAATTAATTGAGCAATGTATCATGAAGACGCAAGGTGTATCTAAAATTGGTTCGGACCAGGTAAACGGTGTCTGCAACAAGTCTATGACGCCATTAGCCATTTGAACAGCTTCCCGCACAGATTCTCCACATTGGATATTTAAAGAAACATTCTCCACATGACATATTCAAACAGCACAGGTTTTCCACATTGCATGTTTAATGTTCCTTTTTCTCTAGCGATGGTATGGTCGTAGTGCACAAAGCCGTAGGTTGACTGTTTTAACTTAAGATTTAACACCTCCGTATTGGCCGGGAAAATCATACGAACTGTGTGAATAACTGCTAAGCGAGGTAGGACATCTTCACAAATATTACTATCGAAACTGTAAAGATATCTTATCCCTTTGTATCGATGAATGAGACATTTTAATTCAACGTCCTTGTCATATATAGAGATAAGGGTAATGTAAATATTAAATATAGTTTTGGAATGAGATAATATTGGGAGCTTCCACAAGATGTACACCCGTGATGGCTGCTCGGCATCTTCGTCAAATGTTTATACGCTTCATAATATATTAAGGTCATGCAGGCACGACATGGACGAGACTTTATATAATTACAGCTATTTTCTGGCTTGAAATAAGTCTGTTATCTCGGGAATATACGAATTCTTGGAAGCAGGACAAATGAGGGTGAGGTTTTCCCGCGTTTTGTGATGACATTTAAATTCTGGTGCGTGAAAAGGATGCCGGCGACTTTGTTTTTCTTTTTACTTTTCTCTCATCCCTCGTATTCTCATTTCTCCACTTATTCGAACTTTCTTCTACGTCTCATTATCATTTATACTTCATTCTGTCCATTCTTTCAAAACTGTGACCACCAGCTGACTGAGAGATGATGGCGTGTATACGTGTTAGGGCTGGACTGGTCTGGTCGCCGGCTGGTGGTGGTGGGGGTGTATGGTGGGAAATCCCATTACAAGACCACCATTCGTCAGCCTGTTTCCCCTCCCCCCCAACAAGGGCTGCCGAGGGAGTGAGGGGAAGGGGAGGGTCTGGTGCCCACTTGCCTGGGTGGGGAGGAGGGAAGGCGGGGGGAACAGCCTCCTCCTCCTCCCCTCCCGTCTCGGGCCTCCCTCACACTTGAAGTTGCAAGTCTTCGCGAGATTTACAGGGCGGTGGGATCGAGAGCCAACTTCTCCGGCGGAGATGGTAAAACTTAAATGACTTTACTCTGCATGTGTTTAAAGAGTCTTCCACTCGCCGGAGATGGGGAGGGAGAAGGGAGAAGGGATTTAGTAGCGGGCGACTGGAAGTAATTCCTTCCGTCCTACGATCTGGCAACGTATCATGTCCCTTGCATTCGAATGTGCAGGAATAAATTACACATGATGTATTAATGTAGTTTTTTTGTTAAAAATATTTTTACAGTGCGTTTTATATTAAATATTCATAATTTGCCATTAAAATACTAATTTAGAGCCAGACGTGAATGAATATAGTTCTTGAAATTTTCTTGAAATACGCGTAAATAGTAAAAAAAAATTGCTAAAAGTTTATAGTTCGGTATAGTACATTTACCCAAATTAAAGAACTGTTATATAACGAAGTTATGCAGAGACCGACAAGTAACCTTTGCAAGGTTGTTATTGGGCGAGTCTTGTGACAGAACTTTTAACAGGAGTCCACTGTTTCCCTGCTACTGGAAGTAGCGCCGCCTTGGAGGTGCTGGAAAACAGGATCTGGGTAACAAAGGACCTGATGTGAAAGGATTGCTACAACAAGAATGAATAAATATGGTCGAGTGTAAAACAAATCGGAAATGAACGAACTATTAGAACAGACGTAAAAACTTAGCACGAGGGTACGACCCATGAACACGACGGTACGACCCCCTGAATACGACCTTAACTACCCTTGGGTCCGATAGTCTCCCCTTCTGACTTTACCATTGAGGTCATTTTACCAAGAAGGAATTTTCATATATTATGTACGTTGTTAATCGTAAGACTCGGGTTGAGTCGACCAAGAAATGATGGCGGGTACAAGATTTTCGTAAGCATTCGAATGAGAAATATATTTGAAAAGTAAAGTATAATGAATTATATTCTTTTTTACCGTATTTTATAGAAATTATAGCCTTCAACGCCATAGGGTTAACACTGATAAAGTTTAAGACGTAACTGAAGGATAATAAGCATTAATTAACTCGAACATGAATGTGAAGATAAATTAGTGGCGTATATAAATCTCAACTTTATATATATTCGAATTATTTGATAACGACTAGAGCTAACAGTAGCATTATCATCATTAAAAAATAAGACCAGTAAAATATCTACAGAATTAAAAATAAAAACTTAATCTTATATATGGAAAGAATATGGGTCTATCCTAGTTCGGCAGCAGCCCAGACTTCAATCACTCACCATCCCTCTGCCCAACTCCCCTCTCGCTCTCCGGAACGGTTTACCTCCTCGCTTGATGGCGCCCAAATAGAGCAGCCGAGCATTACTAGGATCTAAACTTGGTGGGGGAAACAAGTCTAGAGTGAGCGGGACCCACCGTCCAGCAACGGGCTAATTTGGTTCCAGTGAGCGGGCGCGGGCCAGGCGGCGGGAAAAGTTGGGTTGGGTTTGGCGTGGCTGGGATGTTGTCCATCTGGAAATTGCCTCGGACTGTTTTTTTTTCCCTTTTTTTCCCCCTCTCTCTCCTTCTCTCTAGGAAGTTTTGGCTGTGAATTGTTGATGCTGGGGATTTTGTGAAGGTTTCTGTCTCTTTTGTTTGTTGGTTGGTAAGACAAGTGTGATGGTGTGTGTGTGTGTGTGTGTGTGTGTGTGTTTCTCTTAAGTAACTTCTAGGTGTCTGCATTTGCCGAGTTTCCCATTAGTCTATTTTTTTTTATTATTATTCTCTTCAATATGGGGGGATGTTCCGAAATATTTACAGTAGCCTCATCGATAAATAGTTTATAATAACTTAGTCCCTATTCATTATCCTGCACCTCGATATATACCTTTATAATTATAATAATTCTATTTCGATTGGGTGACAGAGCCAAGCGTCCATATGTTTGTCATTTTAAGTCAATCTTAAAATCTTGACTTAATTTTAGGAAGGATGTGAATATGATATCTTTTAATCTTTTGCTGAATATTGTTGACCCTTATTTTATAATTATCTTAAGAGGTATTGGCTCGTCCAAATGTCGCCGCTGGACTTTTAATAATAACCCTACAACCCTGGCGTCTCACAACCCTGGCGTCTCATAACCCTGGCGTCTCACAACCCTGGCGTCTCACAACCCTGGCGTCTCATAACCCTAGCGTCTCGTTGTACAGGTCACAGGGAATCAATGTCGCTGGTGTCGACGTACCTGGACGCCACGCCCGTGTACGGCGCCACGGACAAGGTGGCCTTCCAGAGGAAGACTGGCTACTTCGGCTACCTCAAGTGAGTGGAGGCGATCATGGCGGGGGTCGGGGCACGCCCGCGGGAGGCTAGGCTAGGCAAGGCTAGGTTAGGTTGAGGGTTAGGTAGGTTGAGGATTAGGTTAGTTGGGTTGAGTGCTAGGTTAGATTAGGTTGAGGACCAGGTTAGGTTAAAGAGTAGGTTAGGTTAGGTTAGACTACGTTAGCTTGAGTGCCAGGTTAGGTTAAGGACTAGGTTAAATTAGGTTAGGTTAAGCACTAGGTTAGGTTAGACTAGGTTAGCTTGCGTGCCAGGTTAGGTTAAGGACTAGGTTAAATTAGGTTAAGCACTAGGTTAGGTAAGGACTAAGTTAGGTCGAATACCAGGTTAGGATGAGGACTAGGTTAGGTTAAGCACTAGGTTAGTTAGGTTGAGTGCCAGGTTAGATTGACTGGTTATTACTAGCTATGTTAGAAGCTTTGGGTGTACTTAATTACACTTTTTTTTCACTTCACATCAGATGTATTCAAAATGTTGTGTGTTCTGTAGGGCGCCCGAGCCAGTAGATAAGACGGAAGGAAGCAATGGCGCGGAGGAAGAGGGCCAGAAGGCGCCCAAGAAGAAAGAGGAAGAGGTGAAGAAGAAAGAGGAAGACAAGAAGAACGTAAAGTGTTCAGCGCCTGAGAGTTTTAAGGGCTGTTTCCAGGTAGCGGAAGGGGAAGACTGGGTAAGTCAATGTTACACCTTCACCTTCCATGAGACAACGTCAGCCATATTGAAAGAGAAGCGGTAATGGCCGCAGCCCAGAGAACCCGGTTCGCCAGAATGGTCGTGTTGACTACCATATATTCTTTTGTTTTCCACACCAACACAATGTAATTAAGGCTTTCTCTCTATTATCATGGTGATGGGATTCGCCTAAAGCCATTAGAAATGGATGCATAAGAACGGGGAAGGAGGAGGAGGAGGATGTATTGAAGACTATATTTTCAAACTTGTGAAATGGTCGCTTTGCTTTGTGTGACGTATGTTCTTTCCCGGGGTCTACAATCCGCCCAGATTTTTGCCTACAGACAATAGGCAGGCTAGCGCGCCATAAACCTATTAAACTGGTAAATGAACGTTGTTGATTAATACAATTACATCTACACAAAGGACGATGTATTTTTTTTTTAATTTTTTCCGCGCGTGGATTGGCCTCGTCACTGCCACTACCGCATCGAGGTGCGTGAAATGTCAATAATTTAATTTACATTTCCTGGCTTAAATGTCGAATTACGATCATATATATATACACTAGGCAATTCAACACGTCCCTCCCCTTCTCCACACAAGGATTACAGTAAGCTAAGCCCAAAGCTCTGCCTCGGATTAATTCCATTTTTGAAAAAAAAAAACTTTCAAATTTCTGGCAGCTGAACTCCTACATTCCCTCCGCCTCGGAAACTAGTGCACCCAGCTATCTATTATTTATTTATTTTTAATGTTAACTATTCACTTCACCACTGATGTTTCATATTGCCTCAACCTCAAAACTGTACTTTAGACTCAATAATTCCCTAATTGACCCCGGCAGAAGGTCGGTATTTAAGTTTATACATATATGTAATGTGTGACGTTTTAACCCGCCATCACCCTCCTCCCCCAATTCGTTCGCTTCGCTAATGGCCTCAGGTTCAGGGTGTTTCAACAACTCCGAACTCCCGAGACAAAACTCATTGTTTACCATGAGTTCCATCCGTGACCCAACTGCGTGACGAGAAGAACTCCTCCCACGTTCATGATTGAACGTCAGGTTTGGAACTAAAGGGTTACACACACACGCACACACACACATGTGGCGAGTCCGCCATCATGAGTTAGGTCATGTCCTCCAGCTCCCAATTTTCCTGGCTAACGTGAACTCTGGCGCACCATCATGATGAGTTAGGTCATGTCCTCCAGCTCCCAATTTTCCTGGATAACGTGAACTCTGGCGCACCACCACACAGGTCGAGGGGCTGCAGCTGTTGCTGGTGCTGGAGCATAACAGAGTGGCCGACTCCCTGGCCGAGATCAACCCCCATTTTGACGACTCGCTCCTCTACAACGAGGCCAGGTATGTACGCTTACACCAGGAGGCCACGGTCTCGTGTCAAGTCAGGTGTTTGCTAATGGGGCAGGGGCGGGCGGGGTGGATGCACTCACAAGCGGTTGAAATACGCGGGCGTGTTCGGGATGCCGTTTTCTGTTAGTGGATCAAATGGGGGGTTGGATTTTACTATTTCTAAAAATATGGCAGCTTAAGACGAGGGTTATTTAATTCATAAGATTGGTTAGAAGCGACATGATGAGATGGATGATTGTATACACTGAAGCCAATGGCTTTATGTAGGTTTAATATTAATAATAATTACGTCCACGTAGGTCGAACCGTAACACAGTCGTAACTTAAAATAAAATGGCAACTTTTAGCCCTTAACACTTCACATAAACACACGGTCTGTAATATGGAGCCTATGTAAATATGACGGTTGACGTCCGGCCATATATATATATATATATATATATATTTGACTATGAAAAGAACCCGCGTAAACCCGGCAGCCTAGCGAAGCCCCGGGAGGGGGGGGCTTCCGGGAGAGGAGGGGTGGGAAGGGGAGGAGGAGGAGAAGGGAAGGGAGAGGAGGGAGGGGAAGGGGAGGAGGAGGGAGGGGAAGGGGAGGAGGAGTAGGAGGGAAGCAGGAGGGAATGGGAGAAGGGAGAAGGGAGGGGAAGTGGGAGGTTTCCTCCTCGTTTTCTGTGAGGCTGGGTTGTGTCCGTCAGGCAGGGGGGCACTGTCATATACAGGCCCCCGGGCCGCCCTCTCCCCGAGTTATGGCTTGCATGTAATTGAATTTCGTTTCTGTATCTTGAGCGAGTTACACGCCACACCACCCCCCCTTTTTTCCCCTGCCCCCCCCCACTGGGAGGTGGCTATGCCCCTGTGGTGTTGATGGGGGGTTTGTTTTGGCGGTAAGATGTCATAGAGGGATGTGAATGAAGGAAATATGAAGACATATTTTTTTGTTTAAAAGAAATCGCTACGTAATGGTGGTTGTTTTAAGAGGGGAAATTAATAATTTAAACGGGTCTACACCACGTAGCATTTATGATAATGTTTGATCCTTTATTTCATTTATTACTGATGCTTAATTACTTAGGGGAGACAGCGACAAAGTATAATAAAAAAAAATATAAACATATATATATATATATATATATATATATATATATATATATAATATATATATATATATATATATATCGTGGGCCAGATAATACCACAAACGTAGCACACGCGTCCAGTGCCCAGCACAAACTAAGTCAATTTAATCGCTTTAAAACCTTTTTTTTTTTTTCGCTGTTGTCCCTCGTGGTTTAGGCCTAAAGCTGACCCGTGCCAGTGTGTTGGACGATGAACATTTGAACACATTGTTAGAAATGAAATAACGTCTGAACAATAATAATGATAACAAGGCATGTGGCCCATACATAAAAGTTTAAACGTGCTTAATTTAATTTAATATTCTGGGAATTTCTTTGTTTTTTTTTTTCCACAATCGATAGATAATCCCCTTCTGATAGATATGTGGCTTCAAACACGAACGAAAATGGCGTCGGCAAAATTGTGATACATATGTATTTTCGCGGGTTCAGTAGAGAGCCAGGAACCTGGTCATAGTGTCTACCAATACATCGCTGTGAAATACATGGAAAGTATTGAATGGTAGTTAATATGAGGTTGTTAAATCTAAGATATTGTATAATACATCATCTGGTGAAACCTAGTGTAAGTATATTATATATATATATATATATATATATATATATATTATATATATATATATATATATATATATATACACGGAGATTCTCTACCGTCCCAAGCATTAAAGAAATATATCAGCTAAGCTTTGGCCTCCAAGCTTGAGTATATAGGAGGGAGGTGAAGCAGACACACACAGTGTGTCCCCCGACGGTAACGCTGGCTGAGAACTGGTTAATGTATGCAAGGAATGAGGGAGGTTGGGAGGAGGAGTCGTGCGCTGGCTGTCGTGGACGCTGGGTAAGGTTAAGCATCTCCTCCTACCCCGCACCATGGCGGGAAACTTGTTAGCGCACGACGCTGATATGAGCGCCAGAAATGGTCGAACCCAGCCACCCACCCTTCCAATATGGCCGCCGTTCGCTACCCTGTACAACATAACGATTATATTTTTTTTTCTTTTTTATTAGAGGGTTAGGGATGGCATTCCTGGCAAGACACCTGGCTCAGGCAAACGAGATAAGAGGTCGAAATTCCAGTCTGTATCTCTGATACCTTTGAGATTCCCGATGGAGGAATGTAAACAATTTCAATTAGGCTGGGAGCTTAATTCTACGCAAAATTCCAGCGCCCGTTCCTACGGGCGCCCGTCTTGATTATTGGATATTTTGGCTCTTGATTAATCAACGTCTTGAATTCGAAATTTTCATTTAAAATAATAAAAAAAAATGTATCTTTGGTAGTTGCGTTTACCTCTGCCCGGCTTGATTAATTAAGGAGAATGTTAACATATGGAAATTACCGTACGCTTTGACTGAATGAATCGCCCCAGTTATGTCTTAAATTATTTTTTTAAAGGGAATTCTCATCTTACATCAGATGCAAAACGTTTTAAGTGTTTAAATGCCGTGTTAAAGCTTATCAGAGAGACTGACTATAATTAGTGCTTCATTTAATAAGACGGGCTTTTTTTTTTAATTAACGCTCTGGTTATATAGATGGATGACTTTGATGTAACACACTACGAAGTTCCAAAGTTACATTGGGTTTGAAGACGTGACCATTTAAATATGGCCATTTTCGACGAAGTTCCACACACCTTTTTTAGACTACAATGATTTAAAGTCATGAACATTTAAATAATAGTTTAGCCTTATAACTACAGCCATGTGTTTTGTTCGAGAACCTTCCCCCCCCCACACACGCACACACCCACACACGTGCGTGTGTTATGTTCGAGAACCTTCCACCCTCCACACACCCACACACACACGCACACACCCACACACGTGCGTGTGTTATGTTCGAGAACCTTCCATTCCACCCGCCCACCCACACACGTGCGTGTGTCTCTCCTACAGGAGGATCGTGATAGCGGAGTACGCCCACGTCACGTACGGGGAGTACATGCCGGTGCTCATGGGTCAGGAGATGGTCAACAAGCACTCGCTCAACCCCGGGGCGGAGGGTCACGCCGCCAGCTTCATCCCGGAGGTCAACCCGGGCATCTTGACCAACTTCGCCCTCGCCTCCTACAGGAACCCGGCTGTAAGCACACCGCCCGCGAACGTCTGGGCTCATACCACATCACTACACACTGTATTTGAATATATGGCCAGGGATTTTGAGATGTGTTTATATAGACTGTTGCACAGATGTGTGTATATATACAGGATTTTGAGATGTTTGTATATACAGGCTATTACACAGATGTATGTGTATATACAGGCTATTACACAGATGTGTGTGTATATACAGGCTCTTGCACAGATGTGTGTGTATATACAAACTGTTGTACAGATGTGTATATACAGGCTCTTCCACAGATGTATATGCACCGATGTGTGTATATACAGGCTGTTGCACAGAGTTGCACAGGTGTATATATAGGTTGTTGCACGGATGTGTGTATATACAGATTGTTGCACAGTATTTTTCTTTACCTCGTTAATACAAATGTATACACGAAGTGTTCAAAATTAAGGTATATCAATGACACTATACTAAAGGATCAATTGGGAAGTTGAATTATTACTGTAAGTATTAAATTCTAGAATTTTTACGAAGGTTAATTTCACAAAATATTTAAATTTTAAAAAATTTATCGGTTAATATCACGAATTTCTAAAATCAATTTTTGCATCCACGTTTATTTCGCCAATGTTTTAAATTTCAAATTTTTATCTAGGTTAATTTCACGAAATTTTTAAAATGAAATTTTCCATCTTTGTTAATTTCACGAAATTTTTAAAATCAAATTTTTTAATCAGTTAATTTTACGAAATTTTTAGAATCAAATTTTTTATCGAATTTAATTTCACGAAATTTAAATTTTTAACTGAAAAATTACCTGAAATTTTTTTTTTTTTTAATCTTTGTATTTTTGTGGTGCAGATGGAGACAGAGTGGCGTGCGGAGTGGGGTCGTACCAATATATACGACTCGACGCACTACGACTCCATCAGGAACGACCCTTACCAAGACCTGCTGGCCATGGACATCCAGAGGGGACGTGACCACGGTTAGTACTGCCAGCCACGAACACCTAGGCCCGTTGAGGGAGGTGGCAAGGGGGGGGGGGGTTAGAAAGGCAAAAGAGTGTTTATTCTGATGGCCTTCGGGGCAGGAGAATGCTCTGCCTCGAATCAAGAGCCAGAGGTTCTTCGTTTTCGGTCGAAATTTGAGCCTTATGGTCATAATGAACACACAGGAGGGGGATAAATGGAAGGGATAAATGTAAATATGGAATAAATTCATTACTGGCAGGGGATAAGACGTATTATTGAGGATGTATTCAATATTATGGCTCTTAAATATGTGATTTTTAAATATGTGATCAATACCTGTGTGGGCAAATTCCCATGTGTGTGTGTGTGTGGACCTATGACCTGGTGTGACCTCCTGTCGCAGGCGTGGCCGGGTACAAGGTGTGGCGCAAGTTCTGGGACACGGGCAAGGCGTACGACAAGTGGGCTGACCTGGAGGACGGCCTGCCACACGACCTGGTCCAGGACATCAAGACGCTCTACCAGTAAGTTCTCCTTGCCCTCAACTTCTCTCTCTCTCTCTCTCTCTCCCTCTCTCTCTCGTAAGGGGTGCACATGTCCTTCGTGATGGGGTACATGACGTATTCCATGTCCCTTTTATCTTTGAAAAACTTCCAGTGTGGAAAAAAAAACCCCGATTTCCTTGGGGCATTTTACTCCTGCAAGGTATTTTTTTTTTTTGTTTTTCTGCCCGTTTTTCCCGCCCGGCGTGGTGCCGTGTGGGGTAGGGTAGGGGAGGAGCCTATGACCTGACATCCTTTAAATCTACTCCTTTTAAAGGGGCTACTCTCTATTTTAAGTAGTGTTAAGGACAGACCACCTGGCAAGGACTTGTGATCTGTGTCACTCCCTTCCCCACTCAACAGTCCTCAGGATGGACGAAAACCGAGGGTCGTTCCAGTGGTGACCCAGTGGTTAGCCTTCATATCAATGGGGTCCAGTGGTGGTTCTCCACTGTGGTTGGCCTTCATATCAATGGGGTCCAGTGGTGGTTCTCCACTGTGGTTGGTCTTCATATTAAGGGGTCCAGTGGTGACCCAGTGGTTGGCCTTCATATCAAGGGGGTCCAGTGGTGACCCAGTGGTTTGTATATATATCTTGTGTTGACATGTGCCCTTCTTGCAGGGATGAGATCGATGACGTGGACGTCCAATTGGCCCTGCTGGAGGAGCCGTCAGATGGCGGCATCATCGGCAAGACTTATAACTTCCTGCTGGTAAGTTTTGGGTCCCATTCTGGGCTGGTCTGGTAGGTTCTGGGTCCCATTCTGGGCTGGTCTGGTAGGTTCTGGGTCCCAGTCTGGGCGAGCCTTGCTAATATTGACCATCCATTAACATCCTTACATTATAATTAAATGTGATCTCTTGTGGTTTCAAACCCCCATTACATCACTATGTCACAAAGCTCCAGTTACGGACAAGTCTCCATCAAGTTTGAGCCTTATGTGAAATATAGAGACAGAAATACGAAGTGGATAAAGAAGCGACAATGGAAAAGTATTATAAGTTCTGGAGGAAGTGAAAAACGCGTCTTTTAAAATGTGTCAGGTCTATACATACATACATAATATATATATAATATATATATATATATATATAATATATATATATATAGTTCCTGGGAAAGGCATGAGATAGTAGTGTGTGTATTCCAAAGCTTGGAGGTGTAAGGGAAGAAACAGTTATCAAAGACAAGGGAAAGTATTTAAGTTCTGGAGGAAGTGAAAAACGTGTCAAGTCACTATATATAGTTACTGGGAAAGGCATGAGATGGTAGTGTGTGTATTCCAAAGCTTGGAGGTGTAAGGGAAGAAACGGTTATCAAAGCGGCCCACCCCTTGGCGTTGCTGGCGGGCCGCACCAGTGATCGTGTGACGTTCGATGGACACTAATATCATTCTCTCTCTCTCTCTCTCTCTCTCTCTCTCTCTCTCTCTCTCTCTCTCTCTCTCTCTCCTCCCCCCCCCCCCCCTTTTATAAAGGCTGACCAGTTCGCGCGTCTGAAAACGGGCAACCGCCTGTTCTGGGAGCATGAGAGCAGCGTCCTGACGGTGGAGCAGAAGGAGGTCATTAAGGAGGCCACGCTGGCTCGCCTCCTGTGTAACAACCTCCCCCTCCAGGCTGTGCCAACCAAGGCCTTCCTCCCGCCCTCGGACAGGTAAGAGCTCTTCCCATTTTCTAAAAACCTTGGTAAGACCCTCCTCTCTCTCCCATTTTCTAAAAACCTTGGTAAGACCCTCCATTCTCCCATTTTCTAAAAACCTTGGTAAGACCCTCCATTCTCCCATTTTCTAAAAACCTTGGTAAGACCCCCCTCTCTCCCATTTTCTAAAAACCTTGGTAAGCCCTTCCTCTCTCCCATTTTCTAAAAACCTTGGTAAGACCCTCCTCTCTCCCATTTTCTAAAACCTTGGTAAGACCCTCCTCTCTCCCATTTTCTAAACCTTGGTAAGACCCTCCTCCCTTCCCATCTTCTAAACAGTAGTAAGAACTACTCCCATTTTCTGAATATCGGTTAAGAGCTCCACCCATTTTCTAAAAACGTTGGAAGAGCTCCTCTCATTTTTATTTCTAAATACAGATAAGAACTCCCATTTTCTAGACATTGGTATGGTCTCTCATTTTCTACCCACGTGTAAGAGCTCCTCCCATTGTCTAAACATTGATATGAACGCCTCCCATTTTCTAAACATAAGTATGATATACTATCGTAAAAAAAATGTATATAATCTTTATATAATTCTTATGTCAATTATACCATTCCTAATCATTGGTGTGTCCCCCCCCCCCACAGCAACCCCATAGTGCAATGCTCCGAGCTACCCCCCCCAGACATGGCCCCGTGGAAGGACGTGGCCCTCATAGAGAAGATGAAGGAACGGAAGGAAGAGGAAGGGAAGGAGAAAGACGAGGGAGTGAAGGAGAAAGACGAGAAAGACAAGGAGACAGCCAGGCATTCCGAGTTGTAAGATGTATAGAAAATGGGGAGACGGACGCCCCCACTCCCTCGCCTTTTGTTTACTAGTACAGCATTCGTATCGACACGAATAATGGATAAATGCGTTATAAGAATGAGTAAATGATTTATAAATAACTGGACTTCATTTCTTTTTTTAAAAGAATTTAAAATGTTTTGTTACAAAATATTTTCAGTTAAAAAGTTAAAAAAAATAAAAAAAATTACCACTCGGTTAAAAAGCTAATTTCTTTTTTCTAACTTGATTTAAGTTAATAATTACGTTGCTCTGCCATTTATGTTGTTAATGTGTTTGATAACAAGATTTACCTTACAATGAGACGCTTCGATTCATTACTTGTTAGTAATATATATTCTATTTTTTGTACTGTATTAATACAGTGTGTGTGTGTGTGTGTGTGTGTCTGTGTGTTAAGCAGGTTTATAGATTATATTTTGACAGACGTACATGGCTGCTGGCAGGGGTCAGAAGCTGGTTAATGTTTATATATATATATATATATATATTTTTTCTCTCCAAATATAATAAAATATTTGTTGAAATATTAATGTTATTTAGCCTTAAATAGCCTAGTTGATTAAGCTTTGATGGTGAGTATATTAAATGGTTTTATAGGACTTCATGTTTGTACAATATATATATAAAACAGACGGTATATAAAAAAGAAAAATGTAATGTGGCTGTAAAATTACATGAGCCACCCCTTAAACGACATCATTTTCTTCTCCAAAGTGTCGACCATTTTCTGTTGTACAAAGGAATTAGACACAAGATTATATTTGTGAATTATATTCGCAAATTCCCCCCAACCCCCCAGTTATACGACAGTAAAATTATGTTGTATGTAATCATCCTTTTTGAAGGTATAATTACATTTCTTGACATTGTTTGTGTAAGTCATTTGCATGTAATTGCATGATGACGTTAATCACCAGTGTCCTTGTTCATCCTAGACAAAAATTATCATTGTGCTCAATTCCATGTCCTAGCTAGGCTCATGTGGACCTCAACAGCCACGTAAATAATTTTTTTTTTCGAAACTTTGAACCACTATATTGAGTATCATTCTCTTATTTCTTCACTCTCTTCCTTCCTCCTTCGCTCAGCCCTACTGCTTATATTAAGTCACGGACGAAAAGATGTGACACACCTCTATACTTCAGAATCCCGGTTCGAAGCTTACCGGACGGCGGGTCGGTACAGCTTCGACACCAGGGGTACCCCAGGGTTCAAATCCACATTTGTTTACCAAATACGATCCAACTGAGTCATTTGGTGGATGAAGGCAAGCAGGTATGAATATATATAATATATATATATATATATATATATATATATATATATATATATATATATATCTTTCACACACATTACCAAACTCAGTGTGTGAAAGAAGAAAGTTAAGAGTAAATGTGAATAAGAGCAAGGTTATTAGGTACAGTAGGGTTGAGGGTCAAGTCAATTGGGAGGTGAGTTTGAATGGAGAAAAACTGGAGGAAGTGAAGTGTTTTAGATATCTGGGAGTGGATCTGGCAGCGGATGGAACCATGGAAGCGGAAGTGGATCATAGGGTGGGGGAGGGGGCGAAAATTCTGGGAGCCTTGAAGAATGTGTGGAAGTCGAGAACATTATCCCTGAAAGCAAAAATGGGTATGTTTGAAGGAATAGTGGTTCCAACAATGTTGTATGGTTGCGAGGCGTGGGCTATGGATAGAGTTGTGCGCAGGAGGATGGATGTGCTGGAAATGAGATGTTTGAGGACAATGTGTGGTGTGAGGTGGTTTGATCGAGTGAGTAACGTAAGGGTAAGAGAGATGTGTGGAAATAAAAAGAGCGTGATTGAGAGAGCAGAAGAGGGTGTTTTGAAATGGTTTGGTCACATGGAGAGAATGAATGAGGAAAGATTGACCAAGAGGATATGTGTGTCGGAGGTGGAGGGAACGAGGAGAAGAGGGAGACCAAATTGGAGGTGGAAAGATGGAGTGAAAAAGATTTTGTGTGATCGGGGCCTGAACATGCAGGAGGGTGAAAGGAGGGCAAGGAATAGAGTGAATTGGAGCAATGTGGTATACCGGGGTTGAGGTGCTGTCAGTGGATTGAATCAAGGCATGTGAAGCGTCTGGGGTAAACCATGGAAAGCTGTGTAGGTATGTATATTTGCGTGTGTGGACGTATGTATTTACATGTGTATGGGGGGGGGGGGGATTGGGCCATTTCTTTCGTCTGTTTCCTTGCGCTACCTCGCAAACGCGGGAGACAGCGACAAAGCAAAAAAAAAAAAAAAAAATATATATATATATATATATATATATATATATATATAATATATATATATATTCTCGATAAGCTATACACTTCATGTTTTCAAGACACTTATTAACTTACGAACCCTAAGTGACACAAAAAACAAATCTAACTTATAAACTTAGCATTTATAACAGCTTAAACGAAAATACATAAAAAGAATAACCAATTTAACTATTTGTTGACCTGTATTATTAAGGCAATTATTAGACCAAGACCCAGACCTGATGCCATTAGCTATGAATTCTATTATTGGAGGGTAATTACCAGCCGGATATTATACTTTAATAAGCTCTGATGACCACGGCTGGCCAGGGAATTGGATAGTTTGGAAAAAAAAAAAAACTGATACATGAACCCTTTGTGTACACATCCTGTCTAGGTTCATCTCTCAATGGTGGGGGAAGGTGGCTTTGTGTGGACGCAAAGTTGATGTGAAAATGAAGTAATGTGGTTTTGTCCAGCTAGCGACACAGGAGGGTAGGTGTGCGAAGCTGAACTAAGGTGGAATTTGGCTGCCTTTGGAGTGGACGAGGCAGCGATTGGAACCATGGGAGATGAAGCGAGTCATAGGGTGGGTCAGGGGGCGGGGTTAAAGACCGGGGTGCATTTGAGAAACGTACGTGTGTGTGCGTGTGTAAAATTACATTTAGTTAATGAACAACTAATTATACCCTCATTAATGATGGTATAATGTGAATCGTGCTAATTATATCCCTCTGCCTTAATTAAAACTACCAGAGGCTGTAGAGTAATTATATTAATGATATAATGAGTAAATGGTAACCAATTTATCAAATTCATTAAGCAGGCTGTAACATAACGTTACTAAGTGGCATTATCTTAACAAAGGTGATGGAAATGATAATGATAAATAATTTATCTATATATGAATTATCTATCGGAGTCTCTGTCTAGCAATTTATCTGATGTTGGAGGCCACGTAAGTCGCATGGAAAATGGGGGGAAGGGAAGGCAGGTAGAAAACGGAGAAATGATTCAGCGCTCCCTCCTGTATTTGCGCAACCTGACCCTAAATGCACAGGGGCTTGGGGGAAGGGGTGGGGGGGGAGGAAGGAGGAGAGAAAGTTCCAGAACTCCATCGCTCGAAGGGAAGAATGAGAAGGATGCGGAAGCGTTCCCACAACGGCTCATCCTCGCGTGCTTCGCCTCCAACACACAAACTATGGGAAGCAGGAACTGCCAGACGCTGCCCACGTGACCTCCCCCCCACACACCCCCAGGTCACGTGACTCCCCCACCCTCCTGGTGTCGTTGGGGGACACACACGCCACACGGGAGTAGTGGCCGGCAGGAACATGACTGCTAACAGAGGGAAGATGATTGTACTTTGGGCTGATAAAAAGGTGGAGGAAGATTGCGCCACCCGAAATATGTGGGCATGTGCTATACGGGGGGCGAGGAAGGAAGACCAAACCCCCCTCTATATGCCAAAAGCTTTTAAGAAGCAGTTTCTACATTCTTGATTATGTGAGGTTTCCAATGTGTGTGTGTGTGTAGGGGGGGGGGGTACACATAGTGATGCCCTACATGTCTACGTTAATACATATATATTCTGGTGTTTACAAGCTGAACTGATAACCTATTGATGTGACAGAGAGAAAGGGAGCGACGTAGGTTGAGATTCCATTTTCAGCAACTCTGGACAAAGGTTCAGTTTGAGAAAGAGTGCGAGTGTCGAGGTGAGGAAGAGAGGAGGAAGAAAATGTAAGGAAGGAGTGGTTACCTGCAGAAGAGTGATGTTGGAATGGTCGGTCATGACGGAGTGCGTTACGGGCATGACAGAGTGCATTAGGAGCACTACAGAGTGCGTTAGGGGCACGACAGAGTGCGTGAGCGGCACGACAGAGTGCGTTAGCAGCACGACAGAGTGCATTAGGGGCACGACAGAGTGCGTTAGGGCCACGACAGAGTACGTTAGAGGCATGACAGAGTGCATTCGGGGCAAGACAGAGTGCGTTAGAGGCACGCCAGAGTGCGTTAGGGGCACGACAGAATGCGTTAGAGGCACGACAATGCGTTAGGGGCACGACAGAATGCCTTAGGGGCACGACAGAGTGCGTTAGGGGGGCATATAAATCCATATACTATTTTCAAAGCCGTTTTCATACGCCGTAAATCAAGCCCCAAATTCGTATAACATTCTGCAAAATAAATGCGCCTTCCCCGGCGTTAACGAGACGCCCCTGCGGACTGTGATAAATATAAATGAATTATCATGGGCGTGGAGTGAGGCGATACGGGGGCGTTGTGTAAGACGACTGCAAATAAATATGGCAGACGGGTTATGGGCCTGGCGAACGCTGCCGCCTCATATCCAACCTTCCCGCCGGATTTAATCCGGCTTGGTGGTGAGCCTACGCGAACGGCGGCTCGCATTCAAACACAAGGCTTCATTAATCCCGCTCAGAGAAATATACGAGGCAAATTTGCCCATGATGTAAAGCCCTATTATAAAAGACTTAAGTCGGAAATAATGAAAAGTACACGGAGGGAGCTATGAACATCGTAGTAATTTGTGGGGTTTACCCCCAAGGGAGATTAATGGCGCCCCCCCTTTTTTTTTTCTTTTTTCCCCCTCCCATTGCAGACGCTTCGTAGAATACCTTTCTCGATTACTTTTTTTTTTTTCTCCCGTACTCCTTCGAAATTTAAGAAATATTCCCTTTAAAGGTATCATAACCTTTAAATATTAAGTCATACAACAGATACAATTTGATTATAATTGTATCTACGTAATTATTCATGGATACACCACCCGCCAACTAGTGATCGAATGAATTACAAAAATTACATTTAAAGTTTTCATATCAACCTCGATAAAAATCTTGAACGCGTCTAATACATTTTTCTATAAATTATGGATGAAAATGAGTTATGGCGGGAAACTCCCGCTTCATATAGTGTTCCTACATGCAAACGCCTGGACGATGGTTCTTTCTGAGATTCTCTGAAGAATTATTTATATCTTATTTTTCGATCCGGGATTTCAATAATGTCTTTGTTTTTATCATTATTATTATTATTATTATTATTATTATTATTATTATTATCATTATTATTATTATTATCATTATTATTATTATTATCAGGATTTATTATTCGCTGATCTACAGCTAAAGAGGTAGACAGGAAAAGTACTATAAAGAAAAAAAAAAAAAAAAAACAGGCACTATTACTATCACTATATAAAGCTATAACAAATAACCGTCATTATACACTAATTAAATATCACTATTATTATCAAGCGATCAATGATGACGATCTGACAGTTAAACAAGCTAATCTAAAGAAAGTCAGCTATAACCACTAAACGTTAAAAGCAAGCTAACTATACGAAGAAGGGCAGCTATAAAGCTAACGCTCATTAAAGAGCAATGGCAGTTAATACAAGCTAAGCTGATTCAAGAGAATGTCAGTTAACAAGCTAATCTGAAGAGAGTCAGCTATATAAAGCTAACACAATGACACCGTCAGTCAGTTAAATCAAGTTAATTTGAGAAAGTCAGCTATAATAAGCTAACATAATGACAGTTAAAACAAGCTAAACATAAGAAATTCAGCTATAACAAGCTAACACAATGACACTCAGTTAAAAGAAGCTAATTACAAGAAAGTCAGCTATAATAAGCTAACACAATGACACTCAGTTAAAAGAAGCTAATTACAAGAAAGTCAGCTATAATAAGCTAACACAATGACTATCATTAAAAGATAATAAAATAAAAATGTCTGAATTTTGTTTATGTCCGAGGCGAAATCAGGTGATGGCGTGGTCGCGTTCGAGTTTGGGCTCCACAATATCTCACGTGTGGATGAATGCCTTCATGATGGCCATAATTCTCATTAAATATATTATTTTCCCCCCCAGAGAGAGAGAGAGAGGAAAAAAATTCCCCCAGAGAGAGAGAGAGGGGAAAAACCTGTTATTGTTGACTAGAGAGAGAGAGAGAGAGAGAGAGAGAGAGAGAGAGAGAGAGAGAGAGAGAGAGAGAGAGAGAGAGAGAGAAGGAGAGATAAGATAAAAACAGAGAGAGAAAACGTAACGTAGCTTTCGAGGATGCGTTAAAAAATATACGTAGGAAGCCATGATTGAGAACTTATGACGAAATGGCGAGGTTATAATTTCTAAATATCATAAAATCTACGCCAGTGAAATTCTAATCCTATTACGAAAGCATTACGTCTTAAGTCATGCCAAAAATTCAGGCCAACTTTGAACTACTTAAAAAAAATTTTTGATATAAATGATACGGTGTTATTATTATTGATTATTTTCAGATTTTCCTATCAAATTATATATCGGTCTATATAATATATGATACAAAATAGTACATATACGACACTGTCGGTGGTAATGCATTATTTTTTTTTTTCGTCCGTTATCGAACGCTTCTGCACGGCAAAATTGCCGGGTCTCTTCACCCGCTGGCCGTTTCATTGACCTTGGACATTGGACATCATGGCAGTCCACACGCGGAGAGAAAAAAAATGACATAATTCTAAACTTAAATATCTTAAAGGTAATCGGTAAACAACACTGAATTACGTCACGAGTTGGTACATAATACGACTCAGAAGTTTGAAAGAAACTAGTTTAGCCTAGTGCTAGCTAGCTAGCTAGGAAGATATTTTAAAAAAAATACTAGATTAGCCTAGTTCTAGTGGGTCAAACGTTTATAAAAACTAGGTAAGCCTAGTTCTAGCATCCCTAATTAAGTTAGCCTAAACTCAGTCACGTAATACTCTCTCTCAAAAAAAGAAATTATATTTATCCAGTACTATAATTCTGTTCCTAAGTGCACTTTCGTGTAATAATCACATCATAAGCGGAGACAAGTGAGTACCCGAATATATATATATATCCTGAACATGCAGGAGCGTGAAAGGCGGGCAAGGAATAGAGTAAATTGGATCGATGTGGTATACCGGGGTTGACGTGCTGTCAGTGGATTGAACCAGGGCATGTGAAGCGTCTGGGGTAAACCATGGAAAGTTGTGTGGGGCCTGGATGTGGAAAGGGAGCTGTGGTTTCAGGCATTATTGCGTGACAGCTAGACTGAGTGTGAACGAATGGGGCCTTTGTTGTCTTTTCCTAGCGCTACCTCGCACACATGAGGGGGAGGGGGATGGTATTCCATGTGTGGCGAGGTGGCGATAGGAATGAATAAAGGCAGACAGTGTGAATTGTGTGCATGGGTATATATGTATGTGTGTGTATATATATGTGTACATTGAGATGTATGGGTATGTATATTTGCGTGTGTGGACGTATGTATATACATGTGTATGGGGGTGGGTTGGGCCATTCTTTCGTCTGTTTCCTTGCGCTACCTCGCTAACGCGGGAGACAGCGACAAAGCAAAATATATATATATATATATATATATATATATATATATACATATATATATATATATATATATATATATATATATATATATATAAATATATATATATTCTTATAGATGGGATCTCGTTACGACCACAAGGCCAAATTATGAGTCACCATGACATTTCAAAAATGGCGCAGGCAACGTTATTTTCACGAACTGAAAAAAAAGGAAAAAAAATAAAAGCATTTTGCTTTGTTGTCCAAATTTGAGCGCTGTTGTCAAATTCATTTCAGATCTCCTCTCCCCCGGCTGAACCCAAATTTATTTTTCCTCTTTTTCATATTTGGTGAAAGTAGCGCCAACATATCTCGCCCACATTATAAACCATATAGTCTTCTCTATAGAAAAAGAAAAATTAAATTCAAAATAAAATTGAAAATAGACAATGAGATGAAAATGAAAAGTAAAAATTAGAAAATAAGATGAAAACAGATCATGGAATAAAAATTCAAGATAAAATTAGAGAATGAAAATAAAAATTAGAGAATAAAAATAAGAATTCAAATTAAAAATGAAAATAGATCATGAAATAAAAGATAAAAATAAAATCGAAAAATAAGAACTAGAAAATAAAAATAAAAATTAGAAAATAAAATAGATCATGCAAATAAAAGATGAAAATATAAATGAAAAATAAGAATCAAAACTAAAAATAAAAAATCTAGCAATTAAAAATCTAACAAACCGAAATGATAAAATTGGAGAGTGTGTCGAATTAAATAAAAATGAATATAAATAAACCCGAATAAAACCTAAAATATAAAATTAGTGTCGAATTAAATAAAAATAAAAAAATAAAAATCTAACACCTAAATCATAAAATTGCAAAGTATGTCGAATTAAAAGAGCCACACAGAAATTTTTAAACGGATTAAATTTGCATTATGAATAGTGAGGACAAGG